>NW_008656341.1:17040-76698 GCF_000695815.1 Acanthisitta chloris | reverse complement strand
CTAAACATTGCTTTTTACTTCTGCAAAACTGGGCCCTAGGCAATGAAGGCTGTAGGTATGAGCTTCCTATTTCCTGCGGTGGATTTGTGTAGGTGGCCTTGTTACCAGAAATCCATACTCCTACACAGCAACGTCTGACTGTGTTTCTGCAGAAATGACTATGATGAAAGGAATGAAATATTTTTAAAATAAAAATAATGTGTTTACTTCTCCAAACCAGCTGGGGTATCTCCTGCTGGCGAGATGAATGCCTTCACCTCTTGCGTGACAGAATTGAAGAGCAGGGTTGAAAACAAAAGGATTAAGGTTTTCAAGGGCACTGTGGCTTGTGCTGCTGTGCACACCGAAAGGGGAGAGCCCGTGTGTGCTGTCCCCTGGCCATCACCAGCAGCTGAGTCACTGGCTCAGCCTGCAGAGCTGCTCGCTGCTGCATTCCGCAGCCGTACTCTGCCTCGCAGCCAGGAAAATCCCACATCCTCCCCGTGGGTGTAGGAAATGCAGCTACAGCCTCTGGATGCGTCGCCACCAGAAACAAAGGGGAGACTGTGGTGCGGGCGGTGTCTGTGGGCTCAGAGCCAGCGCCCCAGGACCTTGCTGACAGCATCCCAGGGCACAGGGAGCTGCAAGCAGAGACCATGGCCAGCACTGCCTGCCCACAGCCCTGCTAGTCTGCCAATCCCAGTGCTGTCAGGTGTGTGACCAGCACTGCCTCCCTGCATGGGGATCTCCCAGGGCCACTAGGAAATGGCCTCTCCTATCCCACCTCATCCCGTCTCTCTGCTCTTAGGGTAGGGGGATGTCACACCTCACCCTTACTGGTCTTCCCTAGCCCAGGCTGTTTGCCTTCAAGCACAGGGGCTTACTGAAGGCTCTACTCTCACTATGCTGCTGTGGCCAGCACAGCCCTGGTAGCTCCAGTGAAGGTCACCAGAGGTGCTGCTCTCACCTCCCACCCATCTCAGCTCACTCCCAGCCATGTTCCATGATTGCAGAGGTGGGTACAATCAGCCAGGGCAGCTTCAATCTCTGAATTTGCCAGTACTGGCTGAATATGATGGCTCTGCAAGCATACTTCTGGGAGAGCAACTGAAGGCACTGGTCACTGGTCCATATTGTTTCCTTCCGTGAGTTCCCCGTGGCACTTCCCAAGCTCATGTTGAGGGTGGTGTTATTCTGAGCAGACCACAAGCATCCCCGGTCAGGCAGCCAGAGCCTGGCTCTCCAGCCTGAGTATTGCTCTTGAGAAAGGAAACACAGGGACAGATTGGCATGGGTTTGCCCAGATGTCTGGGTAATTGCTGCAGACAAAAGCTCTTTTGAGAAGCTGCTCCTGTAAAGCTGACAAGAAGAGACCTGACATCCCTAACTGTGTGCTTACATGCTGAGGTGGCACCAGGAGAGCTCTGCTGGCACCGGGAGAGGTTGTCTTAGGAAAGCAATCAAACAGCTTCACAGTCTTATGCAGTACAAGCCTTCCCACCCCAAGTCTCCAATGGCTTGTAAGCAACTTGGATTACAACTGGAATCAGAGCCCCAGTCAGCCTCACAACCCTGATGAAATCCTTCTTTGCTGGTGCCATGCTTTCTTGGAGGCTTCCCCTCCTCCTCCTCCTCATTGTGCCTCCTTAGCAAAGCTGCTGCCCCTGTGCCTCAAGCAGTGTCCTCTCATCCTGTTTAGCCACCTGAACTTCTCCCAGGAAGGTTAAGAAGCAACATCATGCAGAGAATAAAGGAATGAAAAATTCTCCTGACATCCATTCCCTGTCACATTTGTTCCATGCTCATATTGGCCAAAACAGGAAAGCACAGACAGGAGAAAATAGCTACATGTCAAGGGAAAAACAAACCAGCCTTTCCTAACTCTGTCTCAGCATGCATTCATTAACTAGACCAAGTGCCTTTGGCTCAGCCCAATGGCAGACAAGAGAGCCTGCCTTTGTAATGTATGCCAACAAGGGAGAAACAAGGCCTGACAAATACTTTACCATGACTGTGTCACCACTTGGATATTTTAACACTGCTGTTCAACATTCTCTTCCAAGGAGGTGTCATAGGGTTGGCTCCACCATTGACCTGGCTCAGGCAGGAGCTGGTTACACCACAGGTTCCCCCTTCCTTGGGTTCTGCATGGCCCCTGTAACACACATTATTTTATAGTGGTAATTTACAGACACATCATGGCCACCTGTAACGTTTCTAAACATCTACAGCTGCATTCTTGGAGTGAATTTCCTTCTACACATTGGAGTTAGAACGAATTTGTATCAATGAGCTGTGTGTGAGCTGCTGGCTCATTGTCCCGGAGTTCAAAAGTTTAAGGTGGCTTTTTGCACCTGCAAATGTCAAGGTGGCAGACGAGGTCCCTTTAGCAGAGAAAATGATTTGTTTTTAAGAGTGAAGCACTGATTCAAACTGAATCTAAGTATTTAATGGAAAATGGAGTCTAGGACAGTAATCTTCTGTGGCATTGCTGCCATCCTGAAACTTTCACAGTTCAAAAGGTGGCATAAGCCTTTGACAAAAATGAAATCATTTCACACTTATTTCAGCAGTTTCCATAGAGAAACTGGCCTGTTTAAGGCACCATCTCCTCAAAAACATCACATCAACTTCAGTAGATTTTACTTGATAATGCTCACTGAGTTCCTAGCAACTACCACTATTTACTATTTGCATATTAGTTGCTTTAGGGACTATCCAAGCAGAACAGTAATAGCCCCGTGCCCTAGAAAACTTTCAGCCTCAGCAGAAGGCAGTATCAGCCAGAAATCCAAGCAATGTTAACACCCTTCTGATAGTCATTTCTTAGAAAAGAGACTTTTCCCAAAGCTATCTGAAGAAGACTGAAAATGGGATGCTGTGGAAATACCTAAAAACATGAATTCTTAAATACATAACAGGAGGGTGGTAGAGCCTTGGAGCACAAGTCAGCAAGAGGCAGAAGGGAATGTACCTACAGCTAGCAGGAGATGATCATGAGGCTGAGAGTACATCACAGCTGGCCTTGGATGAACAGGCATTTCACTTGCACCTAATACAGCAGAGGTATCACAGAAATTATTTAAGCAGAAAGGTAGGCTTGGAAAATTAGCTTTGCAGTAGCAGGCAAGGACGACATGAAAGCCAAGAATAATCCTGCAATTACAGAGATACAAGAAGAAACTTTAATATTGTGAATAAAATGTTTACATTACTGAATACACATATTCAGATTTAAGCATTATCTGGATATGGAACAGTTCTAGAAAAAGATGCTGCCCAAGGTCCAAGTGTGAGTGAGTAGCAATATGCTGGGGCTTTAATAAACATCAGGTGCAGTCAGCTCTGAGTTTGTGGGTGCCTAATCCATGCTGCAGATTGGCCATGCTGCAGGTGTGGATACACTGGAGGTGTCCCAGAGCAGAGCCAGCAGACTGGGGCAAGGGCCAGGCAAGCAAAGCCATACAGCTCTCTAGGTCTGCAGAGGTCCCAGCTCAGGTGCTCTTATTGCCCTGTGCTGGGTCACATACTGCACTGTGCCTCCTGCACCTTCCTGGGGTTAGCAGTGGGGAGCTGTCAGCAACCACAGTGCTATGACTAACACAACACCCCATACCACACTTGTGAGAACTGCAATATCCTTTTCTAAGTGTGACAGCAAGGGCATGAGTCTCCTTCTCTGCCTTGGGAAGGCCACACAGTCTCCAGCAGGAAGCTGATAGAAGTGTGGACAGCAAGAATGGCAAGTTCTGCTTACCCTCAGTCTGATTCCTAATGGTAAACATTAATGACATTTTCCCAGATTTCCTTCTGAAGGGCTGAAAACTGAATTCTAAAGGAGATTTGGATGAATCTTCACCTTTAGCTCAAGAATAACCCAACAGAGGACCATTTCAAGTCTCAAACAACAGGCATACCCCAGAGAGCAATGGAGGAAGTTCCTCCAAGGCTTTGAGTGAAAGGAGCAAGTTCTGAATCCAAATTCCTTCCAACAGGGAGACTTGACACAGAACCATCTATAACACACGATGTGTCGCACAATGTGATCACAGGTGTCTGCTTGTTTTATATGACTGTGGAAATGGCTCTGAGAGATGATTTTTGGCATATACAGATATACTTAAACCAGCTATCATCCTTCCTCCTCCCTGCTTCATGTTAAGACAATCACCTCCAGCAGGGCCTCTCCACTGTGACTGCCAGTACATTACATGCCCACCTCAGCCCAGGGACCTGAGAATCATTCAGGTGTGCACAAACCAAAGCCCAGGAAAACAGTATATTGTCCTGAAACTAGCAGCAGCCATATGACTTCAGGGATTGGTGTTTCATCCGGCAGCAAGCAGAGGCACAGTGCTATTCAACTTACCTCTTGAGCATCTCCAAGGACACATACACTTCCTTCTTTATTCATTTATAACAAGCTGACAGCTTCTTTCACATGCAATAAAGGATTAGTCTTCACATATTAAAGGAGAGGGATAGGGAGCTTCTGGTTAGAACATTTCCTGATACTTAATGGCTGACAAAACCATGATTTGTAGAACTGTTTAGGAATGGCTGATTTATTTACATCACGTTATGGCAATTGCTGTCAAATGCAACTTCCATGGCATCACTGAGAATGCAATAGATGAGGAAAACCAGGATCCTGTTGGTACTAGGCAGCTCACACCACTTGCACGACTTGGTCACAGGTGGCTGCTTGTTTCATGTGGCTGCGGAAATGCATCTGAGATTTTGGCAGATACTGATCTACTTTAACCAAAAGACTGTAAGTGGTTCAGAAAAGCTTTTGTACATAGAAACCCTGTGAAACAGTTACAAGCACCTCCTCCTCATCCCTGAACAAACACCAAGATTTGTTCTGGCACAAAGAGCTAATGCTTGCTCTTACTACAAAGAGCAAGGACCAGAGGAATGGTCTTGAGCTGAGACAGGGCAGAGTCAGATTAGATGTCAGTAAAAATATTTTCCCTGTTAGGGTGTTCAGGTACTGGGATACTGCCCAGGGAGGTGGTGGAGTCACCATCCCTGGAAGTGTTTAAGAGGCATCTGGATCTGACACTGCAGGATATGGTTTAGGGGTTACAGCAGTGACAGGTTAATGGTTGGACTCAATGATCTTAGAGATCTCCTCCAACCTTGATGATTCTATGATTCTAAAAGCATGGGAAGATGGAGGAAAACAGAGATTAATAGTGAGAGACTAATGCAGAAAAAAAAATAGTTAAGAGCAGACTGTGCAGGTGCACACCACAGCTCTGCCTGTGGCTCTCCTGTGAATGAGGTTAGACAGCTTGGAAAGACAAATCCAGACACAGAGCAGAACAACCACATGAGCAGAATCTGGTTTGTTATGGAAGCATTTCTATAGCAATGCTGAGAGATGTATCTGGACATTTTGGTTTTGCAATGGATGAGAGACATGAACATACAATTT
The DNA here is from genome assembly GCF_000695815.1 of Acanthisitta chloris. Classification (NCBI taxonomy): domain Eukaryota; kingdom Metazoa; phylum Chordata; class Aves; order Passeriformes; family Acanthisittidae; genus Acanthisitta; species Acanthisitta chloris. The sequence continues at coordinate 71,276 of NW_008656341.1, read as the reverse complement.
TTTCCTGCCTTCAGGGAGAACAACTCTTGTTTGAGAGCTCCCAGACCTGGGAGGACTCCGAGGTCAGCACAATGTCTCAGGTTACTTTAGTCAGTTCAAAGGACCCCAAAAATGCAATCTCTAGGACTCTTTCACAGGAATATCAGAAGTTGAACAACATAATTAAAACCGGGGGAGAGTTCTTGTGATTTTGTAACCGACCCTGTGAAGAGCAGGGGTGAAAAAGCTTTGGATTTCAATAACATACCTCCCAGTTTGACAGATCTCATTAAATACCACAGGGTTTATGTAAGAGAATAGCATTTTGCTTTTGGAACAAAACTGGAATCTCATGCACACATCCCTCTGAATCCAGGAGAGGCATGATTAATCTCCTGTCTTCAAAAAGAATCAATAGCTCTCTGGGGGCACAGAAGATTGCCAGGGAAGGGCAGTACACTTGCAGAGCCAAACTTTCATAATTAAGAAGAGCAGCAACTACATTCACTTGCTCAAGCTTAATTCAGCCTGTTGCTGAGTTCCATTATCAGCCCTTAATTATATGACCTTGCAGATTTTCCCACAGGATACTTGCTACTGACAGAAAAATCACTCAGTTTATTGACCTTTCTCATGGTTTGCATTATTTTGTACACCAGGTCAATCCAGCACAAGTTCCTGTAAAAAATCCACATGATCACATCAGGGATAGGGTTAATTGCTGGGATGATGAGAGGCAGGGGCAGGACAGCTTATTTCAGGTTTGGTAATCTAAGGAGCAGCTGAAGAACCCACGCCACCAAACCTACAAATATCCCCTACCCAGAGGCCAAAAAATTAATACTCTATTGCCTTATGCTCACATACAGATTAAAGAAATGAAAAATCCCCTGCCCATTCTTTTGAGGGAGTCCATGACTCATAATTTTCAGACTTTTGGGGACTTGCAAAGGCTTTTCTCACAGTGCAAGCCTTAGCCACAGCCTTAAAAAGCAAGGGCAGGTGGAAAGGTCACAAATACACCAGCATCATGCAGTAAGGAACTGTAAAGTTGTCAGGGAATTTCTTAACTTTGAATACAGGACTTTAATTTCAATTCTGAAGCCACAAACGGTTCCCCCTGATCAGGAAGCCCTAGCTGGCCATGCTACCTTCAGCCACAGCATCCTCATCACTGTCAACCTCTAGCAAGACCCCAGCAGCAAGATGCTAAGGACTTCTTACCTGGCTGAATTTGAGGAAAGTGTTTTTGGGACACTGGTACAGGTGACACCTTCCCTCTCCTGCAGACAAGCATGGCAACCTTGTTCCAGAGGCTGGAAGTGTTAGAAGTTCTGAGTGAAAGTGCTGTAACTATTAAATTATCTATCTATATATTATTACAGAAATGGATCAATAATTGGAAGTGAAGATTAATAATAGTGATAATCACTCTGCTACCTGAAATAAAAACTTCTGCCAATGTGAGCTGCAAACAAAGTGCTGGGCAAAAGTAACAGTGACATCTCAACCTGCACTGGCTGCAATCCACACCCTGAAAAACCACTCTTCTACCACCCTAAAGCAAACCCCTTACTTTTTTGCTGAGAATAATTCACGCCAAAGCAGGCATAAGGATTTTAGGAATAATCCCTGAGGTTTTCTCAGCAGGTCTTTGACTAGCAATCCCTTTTCATTTGATGTAAGCCCTCAGCTGCACATCTTCCATTTCATGCAAGTTTGGGGAATTCTGAAGCCCAACATTTCAAATTTGAATCTAGAGGAATCAAGCACAGTCTATTTAGGCAGTAAAGTATCTCACTGGTAGCTGGAGACCTCTGAGTTTGTATCTTATACTGATATTCTTTGTTTTGTTTTTATATCATGTTTTTCAGTGTCAGATCATGCATTCCCATTAGCAATCTTTGCCTTGAAAAACCAAGTGTCTTCTGGTTCCTGCAGAACTTCATTCCAGTAACATGTGCTTATGACTTGTGCATGTTTTTCATCTTAGAGACCTTAAAAATTAGGTTCCCATCATCACACACTTTGGCACAGTTATATATGGTTGATCAGATATGTAGTAAACAAATGTTACTGGGAGTCTCAGTTCAATTCTGAGTAAGAGAAGCCCCCACAAGCCAACAGATGTACAAAGACACAGGCGGAACCAGTGGTTAGGCTGAAATTCTGTTATTTTAAGAAGCCTCTCTGCAGTCCTGTTTGCTTTCTATACCAAAGAAATGCAGAACTGCAGATATATATATATGGGCTTTAGTCTTGAAGCCACTGACAGAGGCAAATAGTTTAGTCACTATTTTTTACCCTTGCACAGCTCTGATTTCAGTACTGGCACTTGGAAGTTTATGGATCACTGATTTGGAGGGAGAATGCACATGAAAAAGGTAAGACTACACAATAGTATCTGTTTAGTTTTCAGAAGACTTTAGCTCTTGTTTAAGCTGATGTTCCTGCTCTGCATTTCTAAGGGTGGGATCCAGATCTGCTGAAGAGCAGATCTTTCTGAATAACTCCATGTGCAGGCAGGTGCAGTTTGGATTAAGACTGATGGGTCTCCACACAGTTTATCCATTATTATTCTTTCTTGTGTAAGTTGCCAAAAGAGAAAAACAATATCTTGCACTGGTGATTACTTCTTCTAAACATTGAATTTCTAGGATGTATAGACAGGCTTTGCCCAGCATAGCAATATATTTTGCATATCTCTGATAGGAAAAATGGTTCATAGTCTCTTGTAAATTTTTTCTTTCCTAATGTAACTTTGTCTAGATGAAATATTAGATAGCGCTCTGCCTCTCACACGCCCTTTCAGCAAACCATTTCCTCCTTTGTTATTCAATCAAAAAAGGATTGTGTTTGGGAAACTGCAAGGTTGTACCTAGAGATACAAACCCAAACTAAGGAACCCTTCCTTAGTCAATTTAGACCAAACCTTCAGCATATGGATTGAGTGCTGTAACATCCCTCTACAACCAGTAATTTCAAAGACACTACTCCTTCTGGTAAGAGCCATACCTTCTGCTCTTGACTTACCTCTGAAAAAATAAGTATTCTTAATTGGAGATGACTAAGTCAAAGTGAAGTCCTAATGGAGATTAGGCAGGCTCCAGTTTTCCTATAAGCTAGCACCCAGAATTAGAGTCCTTGGGATGGTATATTCCTAATAACAATAATAAAATTAAATGCTGTATGGTATTTTCATGTTTCCTGACTCCTGATTGATACCAATATGTAGATAGAGTCCCTGCAACACGAAACAGTAGAAATAGACAGCCAAAACCCATCTGACACCCTTAGCTGCCCACACAAGTCCCCTGGCTATGCTAAGCACCTGGGACCTGAGTGGCACTCCCTGACATGAAGAACAGACCTTGTCCCAAGACTTTGCACCCTGCTGTAGCAGACAGGAGGAAATCTGCTTTGTCTCTGCTGAAGTAAAGCTAAAATAAAACCAGACAGATGATTTTTTTGGCTGCGGATATGCTGAAAGGAATCAGTGAAAAATCTGAGGGCAAACCTCAATCCACACCGTGGCTGTGGCCTGCAGCAGGCACTACAAATGCCGTGGTGTGCCACAAATTCCCCCTGCTCTGCTGCCCTGTGGTGGATTTATCCACCCCTGGGAAAGCAAGACTGCCACCAAAACCACCCTGGATTTTCTTCTGCTTCTCGATTGCCCTGGGGCAATTCCACGCTGCTCAGTAAGAGCATCCAATGCAATGACAGTCAAAGTGAAGACCACCAGCCACCTTGTACAATGCCTGAAATTTCTGCGTCATGGAGTACTCCCTAAAGGGCAACTTCTTCCATTTCTAAAAACAAGAATTCTGATCTTCTTATTCTGGGTCACTTGTGGAACCACACAGATAAGGGATCTCAATGAAACGTCACTAATGATAAAGCCTGGGGTTTTCAGAACTGCATCTCCGAAGCAAGGCACTATATTGAGGGGTGTAAACGGAGGAGGCAACTTTCACACAGTTTCCAACACTTACTTTGAAAGCACTGGCCCAGGTATCACCCTTACACTTGGACACTGAAAATTAATCAGCCTGGTCTGGATGTTGCACTAAGGAAAGGAAAAGCGCAGTGGTCGTTTTAAACACTGATTTGCTACATAGAATGGGACCAGCCACACCACCCTGTGTGCCATAAACACTGCTATTTTCTGACTGACTGTGACCACACAGGGCTGAGTCACCTAATTTGTAGCTGCCAGTCCAATGCAACCAGTTTGCAGCCTGGAAACATCAGCCTGGATTTTATCCCAAAGCACACTACTGTGCTCCCTGCTCCACGGAAACTTTTGTTGCAGCTGAAGAGCTTTGCAAATCAGAAAGTCTAAACACACACAAAGTACCACATGCAAAAGATGATTTTGCAAACTGTAGGGCTGATCATTGGCTGCACTTTGGCTTTTGGAGCTTGGCACCCAAATGGTGCTTCCTCACAATCTCCTCCGTGGTTCAACAGCCACAGCCAGGGGAAAATTCAACAGTCACTATTTTCAGCAGCCAGTTGGTAAAATAATTACTTTTGGCTGAAAAAAATTAAATGTCACTGAGCCATAATGAAAATACTGGTTTGTTTTCAAAGCACATTTCAGCTTGAAGGCCACTGAGTCCACCTCTGACCGTGCTGAGGTGGTAGCTGCGCTGCGTCGCGACACTCGGTGGAGGGAAAAACATAGACTTGTTTCCACTTTTCTCTGTTCTCACCTGAATGACTGGATCAAACAACCGCAGACAGAAGGAAAAAGATCACTGGAGTGGAAATGTGAAATACGTCAAATGATAGTCTTTTTTTTTCTCGTCGCCAGAAGGGCTCAGGGGTTGTGGCCAAGCAGGCAGGAACAGACAGGCAAGTCTGCAGAACGGGAGATTTCTGATGGTGAAGTCCCTGTTGGGGGTTTTTCTGGGACAGTTACATAGAAGATAAGTTACATATAAGTTACCAAAGGAATGGCTCACAACTACTATCCCCACCTACAGTGTTTCTTTTCCTTTACATTTACGGTAATGATGTTTGGGCAACAGTTTGTTTTTTTCAGTTCCCACTTACTAATCATTGTGAAACTTGGTAAGATTGGCCATGTTATAAGGTTACTCCATGAGTATGTGGATAAAGCCGTTTTTCTTCAATGTTTTTTTTCTGCATTTATCACTTATCCCATTGTTTGAGTCATTCTGTAGGGCATATAACATAGCAGGCATAGTTGTGGCAGAAACGTGCTGGTATCCCTCTCATTTGTATTACTGTGCATATAAAACACATGCAGATGGTTTCTGATACTTTGTCCAACTGCTTAAACACTGAGTACCAAAACAAATGGCAGAAATTTTCATCACTGCTACAGCAAATAACTTTGGCAGGATTCAGAGCAATGGGCAAATCCGTAAGAACAAACACTACAGTAAAACTCCACATAGTATGAACTGCAGCAGCACTGAAAACTACAAAGATCAAGTTATAAACTTAAGTATCCTAAAGTTTTTACTGGAAATAGTTAGTCTGAAATCAAAGTTTCTACCTTAAGAATGATCATGTGTGCAAAGGAAAGGGATGCATTTGGCTATGCTACAGAACAGCTTTTCAAACTGTGAGTGCTGCTATTTTTTCTATTTGTAAGTGTAAAATTCTTATTTTAGGTTATCTGGGCCTTCAATTCCCAGAAATATAGATTTAAATTAACTTCATGCTCACTGATGTTAGGTTACTTTATTTAATTGAATTCAGATCTTCATGGAATATCCAAGTCCTAGTCTGCATAATGAAACTTGACTTTCTACAATGGCAACCAAGTAAAAACCCATCTCATGCTATTTCCAGCTGCAGAAATACTACCTAAGGAAACACCCTCTGACAAACTCTTCAGGAAGGAAACACTTTCAGTAGACAGACAAAACCATTTTAAAGGCAACTTTGAATCAGAACCTTTGACATTTGTCAGCTTTTTCAGTACCTGAGAATTACCTGCTGCTCAGGTGGCTTAATACTGCTTTGGCCAACAAGTTTGTCTTTGCCCATAGTTAAGGCCAAATCTACAAAACACATATCTAGATACAGTGGAGCAAATTTTATCCTCAAAAATTCAAATCTGTCAGCAAACTGGGGTTAGAATAAAAATATACTGCTGTTCATACATGGGATTGCAAAATGTAACACAAAACAGCAGAACTGACAGAAGATCAGGCTATATTTTTGTATTTCACTTCTTAAAAACAAGGTATCTTTAAATCCCTTGTTATGCTGCCTTGTTCTTTTTAAAACACTGCCTTAAGATTTTCACATGCTTAATGTTCTTGATGGTACAGCATCCAGGTTTGGTCATATCTTATTCATCATCTCGGGACAGAAGTACATTAAAGGAGAACATTTCTAAGCTAAAGACACCACCTGGGCACCCACAGAAATGAAGTGGGAATGTGCCCACGTTCCCTTTTGCCACAAAGCAACATTTCCTGACACGTGTGCCCTGGTGTGAGTGTCTGTGACCACAGACCCCAGTGGGATTTCTGAAGGTGCAGGTATTGACACTTGTAGACAGAGAGTTCTTTACTAAGTTTCTGGATATTCCAGGGTTCCCTGACACTGAGGAAAGGGGCACCAATGTGCACGTGAGAAGAACTGCTAGCACCCTGTGAGAAACTGCACTACTTAAGTTGCTGTAGCTGTGATGACCTATACGAGTGTAAGTGAATCCAGGTTTGTAAAGGGCAGTTGCATCTTGTCAACCTGACTAAAGCTGGGTGGAAGCCTCTGTCAGATCTCCTGCTAGGTCTTTCCAGGCTGAACAATTATTGCTGCTCTGGCTGCTTTTGAACTTTGCGTCTTGATTCTGATAGCAAATTCTGCAGAGCAAAGCACGTTCGTTCTCTATTGAGTGTGACAAATCTTATACACCACTCTTGCTGCCCTCAGAGTAGTAAATACATCAAAAACTCATAGCAGCAAGCACTCACCAGCTGAGATACACCACCCTGGTGTGCTGCTGAAGCTACCCAACTCATTTAGGTAGGACTGAACTAGACCAGGAGTGTTCACATGCTCGGCTACCTTGGCTCAGCCAAGCGCTGGAACCCCAAACACTCACCTGACTGTGTGTATCCCTTCATGGCAAAACTAGGATACCCATGAAGCACCAAGAAACACCCAATATTTTGTCTTCCAACAGTCCCCACTTTCTCTGGAAGTAACTTTACAAGCTGACTATGCTCAAATTCATGTTCTTCCATCTGGTAAAAGCATTTGGCTGAGCATTACATTCTGAAATGGGATCAGGACTCCCATTTCTGCCCCTAAGAGATGATCATTTATGGGTGTGACATCTCAGAATACACCAAAGGCATAAAACATATATATCTTATTTTTTCTCTCTGACATATTCAGCTTGAAATTCAGTTATAGAAGAGAGATTGTCATTTTCCCCCACATGAATATGACAACTCTTAGTACACTAGGAAGAATAGCAAATTCCCCCAAACAGAGCACACTGGTTAAATCATATAAAATAAACTCTAAATAAATCATAAACAAATCATGTCTACCACTTTTTCTGCCTGACAGTAAATGTGGCTGATAGGCATATCAATAGTAGTTCTAACAAAGTGTGAAGATTGTGAAAATTTGTTTAATTATGGCATGGTTTGGGTTAGAAGGGACCTTAAAGATCATCTCATTCCAGCCTCTCTGCCATGGACAGGGAACCTTCTCCTAGATCAGGCTGCTCAGAGCCCCATCCAACCTGGTCTGAGAACACCACCATGGATAGGGACTCCACAGTCTCTCTGGGCAACCTGTTCCAGTGCCTCACCACCCTTACAGTAAAGAATTTCTTTCTAATATCTAATCTAAACCTACCCTCCTTCAGCTTAAGGCCATTCCCCCTTGTCTCAGCACTACATGCCCTTGTGAAAGTTCATCTCCTGCTCTTTTGTAGCCCCTTTAGGTACTCGAAGGTGCTGTAAGATCTCCCTGTAGCCTTTTCTTCTCCAAGCTGAACATCCAAACTCAGCCTGTCTTCACTGGAGAGGTGTTTCAGCCCTGTGATCAACTCAGTGGCTGTCCTCTGGACTCATTCCAGAGACAGTTTGGTTGGCAATCCTAACAGAGTCTATCTGGGGAAACTGTCAACACATACAGTTTATGTGCAGTTGCAGATCTTCGTACATCATTGCTGCCGTTGTGCCTCTGCCAGCACGGGCAGTTTGCCCTGTCAGCAGCAGTTCTTCTGGCCACACTCACACTGATCCCTCTTCATATTACCCCATCCCCATCAGCTTCACCAGTATTAATTAAAAATGATTCATAAAAAGCTTTCACCATGCAGCAGTTTGATTTCTACTCCAGATGGCCCTCAGCAAGAGAGCCAAAGAGCTGGGCCATTTGACCCATGTGCCCTTTCTCCAGTTCACAGCAAACATGTCAGCACTGCCATAAATATCACACTTCCTGTGATAGGGCTTCATGGCAGCCTTCACTAACTTTTGTCACCCTCTTAATCACACTTCCTCCTGAAGTCACACAGTGCTGCACTGACCTGCAGGGGCCAGGGCTGGCAGCCAAGCAGGAACCATGCTGTGAGGTGGCTCAGGAGGAGGCATATGCCACTTCTTAGCTCCTGTGCTCTGGCCTGGGTGGCAACCCTTGGTTACTTCACAATCTTTCTTGTAATAGTTTTGAAAAAAGCCTGTCAGGGAAAGCAAAAAGAAAGAGTATTTCAGTACCCTTTATTCAGTACTGCACCTATATTTTTATTTAAATCCAGTACAATTTGTTGTGAGCTTGAGGAATTTCCCTCACCCTCACAGACCAATCCCCAAAACACACCCAGTGCCCCCCAGTTCACCAAACAGCTGCTGGGTCTCCAGAGTGTTCCTGCAGCTGATGCACACAGCTCAGCTTCCGCCAAAGCTGTTCTGTGGTCTTCCTTTTGGGGACTGTGTGGCAACACAAAAGCAGAGACATGAACAATGTGCATTTTCAACAGATTATAAAATGCTCATTCCGCTCACCGTATGGAGATGGAAACACAGACTTCACACTACACAGATTTTGGTCTGATTCAACCAAGAGGGACAGGAGTTTTGGTGTAGGTATGGGGATCACTGTCCTTTAAAGCCCCAGTGTACTGCAAGTAAGCCACATCCAGCCATCAGTCCTGCTTGCCAAGCATTACAGAGGCTGCAGAAGCAGCCGCAGCCCTTGCCCGGGCCAAGAGAACTGCAAGGTTGGGTCCAGCTTGAGGGGACTGAAAACCAGCCCAGCACCCAGCTGGGGTAGCACAGGCAGCCTGTGGCACAGGGATCCTAAGGAATGCACTGCAGGCACCACTGTCACCTAAGTTTGATGCTTTTATAAAATCTATTTTCTGTAATTTAACTATGGATGATGCCATCAGTGTGCCTAATTGTGCTGAACCTCATGAAGGCTTTGCCCTTGATGATACTGAGGCAAAAGCTTCCACAGCTTGTGTCACATAAAAAAAGCACTGACTTACATTGGCTTTAAGTGTGTTGCATTTTTATTATACTTCTTGTTGTTTTATACTTAAATTTTCCAAAATACTCTACCGTCTGAAATGTAAGCTATGCTTCAAATGCTTCATGAAAGACGCAATAATAACCTCCTAATTTGCCAACAAAATAAAGTCATCTCCTAGAATGACACATTAAAACCTCCCAGCCATTTTCAAGTAAAATGATACCACATTGCCAGAATGACAAGCACAGAACTGCCTTACAGATGATAAACCAGAACTGAATTTAAGAAACCTCATCCAGACTTTCTGCAGTGAATCATCTTTTTTTTTTTTTTTACTTTTAGCTGGGGGTTGAAGAAAGGGTGATTCATCCCATTCTGAAAATGTTTTCTCTTTCAATACAATACAACTTTGTTTTCTGAAACACCTTTTGAGCAATGTTGGAAGAGCAAAAGAGTAATAGTTAAATCAGTCCCAGCAGAAGAGAAAAACAAGTCTGGGGACAGGAAGAGGCATTTTCCATCTGAGATTTAGGAAGGAGTGGAGAATCAATGAGGCAGAGTTTTACCAAAAAGCCTCTCTCAAAGGCAAAAAAATTCATCTGTTTCAAACAGCCACCAGGATTCTGAAGGCAAAAGGAAAAGTGCACAGTATCAAGTGAAAAGAAGGAATTGGGAGACATGGGCTTTGCAAAGAGTAAGGCTCTGGGAGCTGTTTCTTCCCTGTCGATGTGGACACACCGGCTGTGTCACGGCCACCAGCAGGGGACATCAGAGACGCGCCCGGCGGCGGGAGGAGGCAGTGGGTGAGGATGCAGAGACACCATCGAGGCAGCACACATAACGCTGCGGGAGCGTTGACAGGCTCACCGGGCCAAAGGGAAGAGGAACAGAGGCTAAAATAGGAAGTAATAAACGGGATAAGTCAGGTTTGTGAGTGTAACTCATGCCCAAAATGGGGATGTTTGGCTTTGAGATTTCTAGTAAAGAAGCTGAAATAAACCCACAACATATCTTGCTCAGACAGCCAGAGTGACTGTGGGTAGCCACTAGCTGTGACTAATGCCATGGAGATTTCTACCAGTGCTGAGACAATGCAGGTCCTGCATCTGGCAGCAGGAGGTACACGGCAGGCACTGAACTCACTTACTCATGTCCCTCTCACTTATAAATTTAGGAGAAAAATATTGTCTGTACATTTAATTCTAAGAGTGTTGGGTTAACTAATATACTTGGTGAAGTCATCTCAGGAAAACTGTTTGTCAGGAAGGATTTGAAGGAGGAGAAGAGGATGGCTTGGCATCTCTACCACAGCAGCTATTTTCAAAGATGCTGGAGATGATGCTGCCTCCTGCAGAAGGAGCAGCTGTCTCCTACAAGTGTGCTCCTGGGTCATGATGGTGTTCCTCCAGGCACAAAGGATGTTGGACTCCACCTCTCTAGTATCACCCCCTCTTCTTCAAGACACCCACTCTAAACACATCTTCAGCCCTTTCAACTGTGGTTTCAGGTGACCTGAACATTAAAGGTGCTTTATCAATTTCAGACTATAGGATGTTGTTTTCTCTCAGCTGGTGAGGTATGAGCTACACAGCTCCCCGGCAAACAACTGGCACCTCACAGACCCCAGAAATGGATATTTACCACTTGGTGCAAGGGTGAAAGATACCAGAGTGCCCCAGTGCTGCCAGTGTAACAGTAAGGGAGCAAAAAGCAAGAAGGAAAAAAGTGTTCCTCACACAGGTGAAAGCAGAGGAAATTCAGGGCGATGCCAGCAAGGACATGTGAAGCCTTCGGTGTGAATGACTGTCCTTGGCTCCTGGTTGCCCTCACAGGCAGTTGTGCAGCATATAAACAACATTGGTGAGGATCAAGACACTAACCAAACCACAGGCACATAAAAGGTCGATGTTTCACGTTATTTGCTTCCCTGTTAGATCATGGTCTACCAAAATATAAACCACCCCACCCTAGTTTCAAAACACCAAGATGCAGCACTAAGGTGAGGCAGCCCGAGGGCATTCCCTCCCTGATGGTTTGTAACAAAACATTAGTACTGATCTTTGTACAATCAAGAGCAGTTAGGCACAAAACCAGCATCTATTAGACCCACCTCAAACAAAAACCTTGTCGCAGTCCACATCAACTATTTTTGCCTAAGACACAAAGTACATGTTCCTACTACCCATATGTATTTCAGATCAATCATATGATGGTGAATACAACTACTGAATCATGGGATTTAAGGGTTGGAATGGATCTTAAAGATCATCTAGTCCCAACCCCCTGCCCTGGGCAGGGACACCTCCTCACTAGATCAGGTTGCTCAAGGCTCATCCAGCCTGGCCTTGAACACTGCCAGGGTCGGGGCAGCCACAGCCTCCCTGGGCAACCTGTGCCAGTGTCTCACTGCAGACACACCTGTCTGCCCTTCCTATGGACAGATACTCCGATGTCTCTCTTAGCTTACCTGGAGGGGAGCAGATTGGAGTGCACAAGGGTTTGGATGATGTCTGTCCTGGTGTGGGTCCCTGCCAGGGAAGCTCTGCCACACTGTGTGTCACTAGCATGCACCCTGAAGCTCTTGGGTGTGAGAGCAGCCTTCCCTGGGCACCAGCTCTTTGTTTCTAAATAAGCTTATCCTGCATTGCTGTCCACTCTTTAAAGCAGCAAAGGAATAAAAAAGGAGATATTTTTTAAAAGACATTTAAAATACTCTAAAACTTAGATTTCTAAAGCAAATAAAGTGCTTTTGCATGCACAAGGCTGACTGACGTAGAAAACAGTCTCCAAAAGGAAAACCCACTCATCATTTTTGTGCAAGCTAAGTTAGAGAATGGCAACCTCCTGGTGACTTATCTTGGCTCCTAAGTAAACCCACCAAATCCTTCCCCTGAGCCTCACATCTCCCTAAATCTCAGCCTTGGCAGGAAGGACTACACATGGATTTCATATTTTGTAAAAAGACTGAATGGATTTTTTTATAATCAAAAGCCTCAAGATATTTCATGATTTAGAAATCACCAACAGTTTGTGTTCTGAGTTACTTCCTACTGTATCCTCTTGATAAAATGAAGGCTCTACACCTTCACAATTTTCCATTGACACGGAATTCCACCAGTTTAATCAAACTGAAACATAAGGTACTGCTAATGGTCTTAGGTCCTTGTACCTTCAGATTTCCTTACTGATAACCCACATATTATCCGTTAACCCATTGCATCATTCAGAAGAATAAACAACCTAGGCTCAGCATACAGGAAGCTGAATGAAAAGGAAATAGAAAATATTAGTTTTCCTATAGATATTTTCACCTCTGCACAGTTCAGACTGTGCCGTTCATATTTTCACAGATCAAGGTTACCTTTCAGATGAGCCTGTCAAAGTTGCCCATGGAGACAAAAAGCATTTCCTAATTTGATTTTTTAAGTTTGAGTCTTTTTAATTTAAACTGCCATTAGCTCACTCCCACTGAACTAAAGGATAGGTCTGGTGGTTAATAAGGTTAGAAGAAGTCAGACTTATTTCCCATCCTCTGTAACACTGACACTGCAACATAAAGGATCAGGTATTTGTGTAATGCCAAAGATCTGCACCTGAGACACGTGTTCAAACACAGACACAATGGGAAGGGGCAAGGACCCATTTACTTGGGGATACAAACTATAAAATCCTCAGCCTGAATAAAATAAAGCTGTTTAGTATCACTGTTCAGACAGAGAGGTGGAAAACCTTCCAGATTCTTAGCTTAAATCCATACCTCAGATCCTCAGTTCAGGTACAGAACCAAATACCTCCCTCTTTTTAGGTACACGATGGGACATGGACTCAGGGAACTCCTTCCCAATGGGAGACGTAATTATTAATTAGCAACAGATTAGCAATCAGAAACTGTACTTTGTCCCTGCCAGAAAAGAATGAATGTGGCTTAGTGTAACCAAAGGATCCATCATCAAAGCAGTTTAAACAGTGTGGGTATCCCAGCTCCAGCTGGAATGGAGTTCACTTTCTTCACAGCAGGATCTATGATGCTGTAAGTTTGGATTTTTGACTAAAAGTTGCAGAAAACACACCATAGCTTTGCCTATGGCTGAACAGTGCTTGCACAGCACCAAGGCTCTCTCCAACAGGCATTTTGTTGCACACTTAATTTTGTTCACAGTATTAAAGACTAATTTTTCACTCTCTCAAATAAACCTTTAGTGGGTTTGAATCATGTTATTTGGTCCCTCCATTATTTCAGGGGCTGCTGATGAAATCTGTCACTGACTTTTGCTGGAGAGAATCTAAGTGATAGGTTCATTCAGAAATACTTTTAAAGAATAAATCAATACAGGCAGAAGATTATTTCTGTGGACATTCTGGTGTACTTAGGAGAATACCTGGACATACAGTGGACAGCAAACTAAACACTGAGCCAGTGAAGCTGCTGGAAAGGTCAGGAATAGAAATGCTGTTCCTGAGGGGTGTCTGTGGGATGAGCACTGCTACTCTATACCAGCCAGTCCCAGACCCTGCTGGGCAGCCAGGCTGCTCAATGTCCTCAGTGTGCATGCATTTACACTTTGGTGTGCTGGCTTGATTTGACCTTGATCCCATGGAAATTATTAGCTTTTCTCCTGAGAAATCCTGAGAGAATCTCATGTTTCCAAACGTCAAGGCCCTCTGTGCAGTAGGTATGTTTTCTCTGTTTTCTGCACAGCATAAGGAAATAAGCACTTGTACTTTTAACACCTCCCCTTTTCTGATAAATTGGTTTTCCTTAGCTCTCAGACACTTGCCACTCTCACACAATGTTAAATGGAAACACTGTCATCTGCAAATAAAACTACATGTAGACAATGACATACTGCTCACCACAGCACTAGACGGGATGTGTTTTTTAAAGCTGCTATTGCATTCTCTTATTTCACTGCAATCCTGGTCTAAGCCTCCTACATAAGGAGAGGAGAAGAAGCATCTGAACTCATAGATGTAGAAAGTTTCAATCTTCTGTCTCTCAGCAAAGTATCTACATGATTATTTTCTGGGGATAAGTGTACTGTGTACTTTGCATTGCTGACACTATTCACAAATCCACTAGAGAGCAGCTGTGCCTCACATTTACTGAGGTTCTCTTTTAATTAGTTTCTCTGACATTGATTGCACTTTAAATGACTAATCAGCCCTGGAAAGCTTTCTCAGTACTAAACTGAGAAGCGATGGAGGTGCAGGGTCAGGCTGCTCTGATTCATACCAGCATATGAATGCTCACTCTTGTCACTGAGTGGCTCTCGTTCATGCCCATCATTCTTACAGAAATCTTGCAGGATATGATGAAGAACAGAGCTGAAAGGGAAAAACTGTGCAGGTCAATCCTACAAGCACTGAACTAGGTCTGGCAACAGAAGAGAAAAGAAGGCAGCTCAGAGAACGAGTAGGGACAGTTTCCATGGCATATGATTGTATCAGAGGGTAAAGCTGTTTAATCTTTGCTCAAAGACAATTAAAAGTGAAGCCAGCGGTGGCATTTCTCTCAGCATGGCCAACGCAGACATGCAGAGGGCAATGGCAAGAAGAGAGCCAAGAAAAAAACCTACAGGGTCTATTACTTGTCTGCCATACTCTGTATTTTTCACAGCACCTTTCAAAACAATGGTCTTTAACCTTTCCCTGCAGATCCGCCACAAACAGCGATTTGAAAGCACATCAGCCTCCTTTGATCTCCGGGTTTTGTTTTGGAAATTACATCTTTGTCTCCTTTTTTCTTCAGGCCGTTTCTGACATTCTCGTGAGTTTTCCTGTTCTCAGGTTTAATGTTTCCATTTCCCTTCATGGTTTCACCCCTTGTGCAGCAATATAATTATTTTGCAGCCTTTGGAGTCCCATCAGCATCTCCTGTGATTTTTACCTGGGTTGCCAACACCAGGGGGGTCAAACCTGCAGAAGGGGAGATTTAAGCAGCTGCTTTTGCTCCTCAGCACCCAGGATGTGATCATCCTGGATGGGTGAGGGGGTGCCAGGGGCAGAGATCAGCAGTGGAGCTTTACTGCCTGTCCCTGGCCAACAACAGGCAGGTCAGTTAGGAGGATGATAAGCTGGGAGATACAAGTCGAAATGTAGCAGCTAAGAAACCACCTAAAAATTCTGCCAGCCAGGGATCTGAAGAACTGCAGGCTTAGCTGTACAGAAAAAGAGAAAACAGAGGTATTCATAGAATTTTTCCATGGGTGTAATAAATATAATGAATAACAAAGTCGTTGTGTAATCCTTATGATAATCAGGATGATCGTGTGGGGAAATGGAACTATATGGAGAGGAATGCTGAATCCTAGGACATTGTTCCTGGGTAAATTCTGGATTCCCCTAAAGAAAATTCATCCTTGATTATCTGTATAGCCTCTGTTTGCAGTTAGTATCGGGAAAATGTGGTTTTCCAAAGCTTCCATTGATCTGGACTAGCATCTTCAGTGCCTCTTTGTTTGTCTCTTGGTTTCCCACAAGTTAGTTCAGTACAACAGCACTGTCTGCTCAAGTGTTAAGTCTGCAAGAAGCACACAAGCAGCAGGCAAGAAAAATGTCACTGTCCACAAAAGTACCTTTAGACGCCAATGTTACTATTTTCTCGTATATTCATCTACGGCTGTAGTCACTGTGTTTACTGCCTCAGGTTTCTGGAAAGCAAACACAAGCAGGACACCACACCTTAATTTTCCAGTCAAAGGTACAATGTTAGAGTAATGCTTTTATTTTTTCCTTGGGAAGGAAGAACTCTCCTGTGAGGACCAATGAGATAGTAGCAAGGAATTAAAATCTATGATCTTCTATTGATGTTTCGATATGGAAATTGCTGAGAATTATTAAGATGAAACTTGCAGTCATGACTCTGAAATAATTGTCAGTGGGTGATCACACTTTCAATCTTTGCTCACACACAAGTCTTTGACCAATGTTTTCAGACAGACTTTTGTACTCCCACAAATGCACTGGGTAGTTATTTTCACACAAACAGTTGCTTCATTTACATTTTAGCAAGAAACTTTTGTACCTTTAATGTTCTTCCTCTTCTCCTGTGTTTTCTATTCAGAGGTCTTTGCTCATTTTTAACACATTCCCATAGGTTCACTGACTGGGTGTACCTGCTGGAACTTGCCTTCCAGAGGCAAAATTATTGTTGTAAACTCAGCGTTTGGGCAGTCATTGCAGTCACTTGCTCCTGACAGTGAAGGGAAAAGGCCTTGCCAGTGTTAGGTGCTCATGTATCTTGTATTGCCACAGCTCAGCTGTCTGAGGACTCACAGGACAGCAGGCACTCACCAGAGCAGAAAGGAGAACAAGGAAGGAAGGCAGATGGGTCCATGACTTCTGCCTCCAGTTCACATTTACACAGCATAGCAAAGCCAGGACGAGTCTCTTCTCCACCCAAATACAGCTGTGCATAGCTGCAAAACTCACTCCAAGATAAGCATATTCCACCTTTATGGTGGTGCTACGTTGATGGTTGGACTTGATGATCTTGAAGGTCTCTTCCAACCTTGACGATTCGGTGCAGCAGTTCACTGAATGTAGCACAGAACTCAGTTATGAAAGAAAAAAGCACATAACTGATCTAATGTTGTTCAATTAAGTTTTTCTGTGATCTCATCTGCTTCTGCTGCAGCTCCCTCTTTGTCCTCCCTTTAGATCCTTTAGTCTTGGGTTTACCTTACTCATTCGTACCACCTGAAAGACTATAGATTCTGCTGGTTATCCTCAATGGCACCAGTACCATGGGTTATTCTCAATTACCTTACTTAGTTGTTTGGGAGTTTTTTAAAAACAAATTCTCACTTGGAAGATTTTTGCTTTATAATGTCCATGTCATTTCCCACAGTGAACTTCTCTATTTGTGTCCACACTTGAGAAACGCTTTGCTCTCACACCTGGCTTTCTGCATTTCATTCTAATTTCCTTCTCAGACCTTAATCACAACCAAGAGTATCTTGATTCGTCTCACTTTTTGAGGTCAAAACATGCTCACAGTGCATCTTAAAACATTTCCATTATTGTTTCCACTGAATGCAAGGAAAATATGTTGACTTCATTAAAAAGAGAATAGAATTAAACCAGAGATAACTTTCATAAATTCGATGTACAGATTTCACAGCTCAGAAACAAGGATGTCAAACGTGTCCAGCCTATATGGCCTCCTACACAGAAACCACAAGGTTTCAACGACAAGTCACTGAAACCACAGCATTCAGCTTTTTATCCAAGACTACCTTTACCAAACGGGTGCTGCTGCTTCAGGGCGACGACTGAGCACACATGAGTTTTTCCAAGGTTCGCTTAAGGTGCTGACCTGTGAAGAAAAATGAAACTCATTATGCAAACAACTGTGCTATATAGCTTTGCAAATCTGCATGTGTGTGCATATAACAGATAAATCTCTATGCACAGGCACACACATTGCTATCTGTTATGTGTGTCTAGTTAGAGATGAAGACAGAAACAGAGACAACTGAAAAAAAAGTCATAAAAATAAGTTGTTTTCTCCAAGAGACTAAAGTTTTATCGGGTAAGAATAGCATGAGCTAGTCACCTCAGCATTCCCAAACCTGCTGTAAACCATTATCTATTGAAGTGTAAAGTCATAACAAAATGCATTACATTCACAGAGTAATTTGTATATGAGCAACAGAATAGTTAGTATTTCCTATTAAGAGAATGCTATAGTAGTATAGTGACTTCCACAGCAGAGATTTTATTGCTATAACTGCCTGAAAAGTTACAAGTTCTGCTGCAGTGATACAATTATACCTGTAAGAGTCTTAAATGTAGACCAAGGTGCAGAGTTAAGATTTCCCTAAATACTCTTTCATAAAATGATTCTGCCAAAAGTTGTACTTGAGCCATAGCTGGAGGGCTGAGTGATGTCTGCACTGGCACCACACTGCTGTTCCTGGAACGATGCTGCTGAGCGATACCCACTGGCCCCCTCGGCCCCATGTGCTAAGGAGGTACTTGTTGCGTAGGCGATCACAGTTTTGTTCAGTAGTAAAGTCAGTAGAAAAAGAATTTCTGACTTCTAGCAACTCATTGCCATTTGCAAATCTGTCAGTTGTGCTAAGGAGAAAGTAGGGTTGATAGTGAAATTACTGCAATCAAAACAAAGCGAATCAAACACACAAACAAGCTCTCGAGGCCTTTGCAAGAGGGATTTTTAACCTGGATCACTTTACTGTCCCAAGCTACTCTAACAGAGGCTCCTCAGAATGCAATAAACTATGATGCAGAGTAGCAGTGACCTGAAGTAGAAAGTTCTTTCAATGGCTTTGCTGCTGAAGAAACCACTTGCATTACTACATCCTGACAACTGCAGAGGTGGCTTCTGCCTCAGCCTTCCCTTTGCTTACGCGGCGTGACACCAAAGACTCTTCGGTGCTGCAGGAACTGAAGCACAAGCAGCATCTGTAGACAATCCAGTGGCTTGCAGCACACAGTGTAGTGCACAGGAGAAGCCCAGGAGCTGGTCTGCAAGCAGGTACTTGGAGTCACGTCAAGGGAGGACAGACCACATCCTCCAGTGCAATCTCACACCACTCCTCTGTCCATACTACTTCTTCTTGTACCAGAGGTGTCCCAGTATGCTACAAGATGACACTGTTCCTTGGCCTGATAAGACAAGAAAGAGCAGGAGAACAATGCGAATGAGTTTATAGGACTCGGAAACAACACTATAATAAAAAAAATTAATTCTACTAGAAACTGTGTATACACAGTAAGCACATATATGTAGATAAAGAAGAGAACGATCTCCAATATTTTCATAGTACCTGAGAACCAGAAAGTGAAACTAGTTATAAATAAAAGTGGTGTTCAGTCATCTGCTTCTACCAATACATGCCAAAAGGTCAGCCAGAATAAACAGTGAAAAATTGAATTTTACTTTGAAGATAACTTTATGTAGAATGTATAAGTAAGGAAGGTCAAATCAGGGCAGATTTGCTGGAGAGGTGGGAAGAGGGACCATAGCTCCCCACTGGCTATGCCCTGTATTTTGCTCTAGACTATATAAGAGGGGAACCACTGTACTGCTGCAGAGATCAAACCTCAGCACAACAGCCACATGGAACCCTGGGAGTGACTTCCAAAAGAATCTGAAACATCAAGCCTTTAATTTTGTTGTCAAAATACGAGCTGTAGTGCCATGCTGATGACCATGCAGGACATGCCAAGATACAGGGAGGCCTAACTGCCAGTGCAGTAGTTACCTATGTAGTGCATTCCCAGAGCCTGCAGTAGACTGTGCACTAGACTCATCCTTCACTGTCCAACATCTGCATATGTATCTGCTGATTTTTCTTTCTCAAGATGATGAACATGACATACACTGCTGG
The DNA here is from genome assembly GCF_000695815.1 of Acanthisitta chloris. Lineage (NCBI taxonomy): Eukaryota > Metazoa > Chordata > Aves > Passeriformes > Acanthisittidae > Acanthisitta > Acanthisitta chloris. The sequence goes on along the minus strand of NW_008656341.1, from coordinate 51,459 downwards.
GTTGCAGCACTACCACATCCCTACTTTTCACACCACAGGCCATACTGTCCCATAGTGGAGTCCTTGGGAAATGTGTATTATATACAGATAACTGTTGTGTGGTGGAAAGATTGCTCACTGTGGGCCATGCTTCATGAGGAGACCTGCAGTGCATCAAGCACTTGAGCAGCAGAAGTCATTGCTGCAACGCAGAACTGAAGCACTGACTTGTCTTGCTTATTGCCCTCACCTCTCCCTGCCTGTGGCTTTCAGCAGAACAACTTCTTTCTGCCCTCAGATTTTTAAGAGAACTGTGGTAGCCTGACTTCCTGTCAACTGCTGCTTCGTCTTCTGAATGTGGCTGTCCTCTGATAGTGGGAAAGGATTATTAGTAGCCCTGTTAAGTAAGAGTGAGGCTGCTCTATAAAAGCTGGAGCACAGCTCAGGCAGAGCTCTAAGATCTTACCGTTATAGCAATCAGTCTGTTAAAGGTGGAGTTTTAAGCTGAGATGTGAAAGGAACTGTATGATATAGATGTCTCCGGGGCAGAAGATCAGATTTGGTGATCCAGTGAGGCTTCTTCCATCCTCCATAGCTGTGACCCAGGAGGTGGGAGGCTGCTCCAGCATTAAAGAAAAGACTTAGAAGGACATGGTCTCAAGTGGACAGTTCTGAATTTCTGGTTCTGTGCAGAGTGGATCTAGGCTAGTCTCAGGCTCTGGGTTTTCACATTTTCTCAATAGTTTGTTATTAGTAATTGATAAGGCTTCAAATACATCAAACTATGTGCCAACCAAGCATCACTGGGTTGGACCTGGGAGCAGGATGGATTAGAAACTGGCTGTAAGTTAACCCTGGAGGAACATTATGGAGAATGACAATGGTTTCACATTGTTGTCTATTAATATATCAGTGTCTGCATCGTCAGAGTTATATTTACTCTAGTTTTTATAGCAAATACAAGTTAAGAATGGATTTTCCCCAGGTTTGGTTTTCTCTTTTCAAAGCCAGGATAAAATATAGAAGAATTATGCCAAAGCTTATAATAAGTCAACAAGATTGCAAGGGGGTAGAGCTAACTTGCAAAGTTGTCAGAAATATTTAAAAGACTAGTTTTCCTAAATTTGTTGTACAGGAGTCTTCTTCCTAGTCTCCCGTTTTCCAGCGTAACTCTCTCCCCTTGCTCTCCAATCCCCCGAGTCACAGATACTACACACATGAAATTTCACGTACCTAAGTTACAAAAATTCTTTGAAAGCAGCCCCGTACATTACAGACTTTTTTGGCTGAGCCATAGCAATGACTAAGCTATAGGAAAAGCCTCCATTCAGCTCTACTGTAAAGGAAAATGTGGGTGGGGGAACTGGGCTTTCAGGGTCGAAGTCATTCAGCACTTGAGTGGCAACTGTCGCAACGAGGAAAGAGGAGGGCTCAGCCTGGAGGGCCTGGGAGGGGAGGTTTCTCAGATTTCCACTCTGCAGCTGTCCCTCTGGGGCCAGGCTGGAGACAGGGCAAGAGAGGGTGTCATTATTTGACTCAGCATGTTCCTAAGCCACAACAGGGAAGTGACGTATATAAAAAGTGTGTTCTTCACTCTTATCTGATAAGAGGGACTACAAGGAGTTTTCTCCACGGCCTAGACAAAGAGGAAGTCTGTCTTTGTCCTTGTATTTCACTTTCTCTGTCAGCATGCCTTCCTTGAATCCTTGAAGCAATTATGGTGGCCTTACAGCCTCTAACACAAAACAGAAGAGTATACAGTTTTAGAGACATGACATGCAGCCACAGGGTACCACACTGCCAAATACTCATTGTTTAGCTTCCTGTGTACTCCACCAGCTTTAAAACTGTTTTTTGGTATAACTGATTTAATGTAGAAATATCTCAGACAGAGCCATTTCACCTCCCATGAATTTGGTGGAGGTCTGCCTTTACCAAATCCATGAATTATGCTCGTGGACCAGCAAACGAATAAAGTCTGCCATATTTCTGTGATGCTTCTGGTAGAAAATGACAGTGCTTCACTTACTACTTACTGCCCAAAGGGTCTGAGCTATTACTGTACAGCCACTCTTGCATCAGTCTCCACCACAGTCAATTTTATCTCCTCTAATATCACAACCTGCCTTTTACAGAGCAGTGCTGTGCAATGAGGCTGTACAATGACAAGGGACAATGCCCTCTATGTTGTCCCTCCAAGCCCTGAGTCTCTGAGAATACATGGACAGTCTTACTGTGCATTAGCAGAAGTTTTTAAGCGGTCCTGAAGACATCTGGACCTGCAAACAACCTGCAGGGATAGCATAGCATCAAACACTGCCAACCACCAAATGATGTGAGAGCTGAGAGTCATATTCCACATCCAAATAGAAAGTTTCCAACCCATAACCAAATGAATATGTACAAAGGCTGACAGTGCTAGCACAATCACCTACTGAAGCTGGGCTCAAAGGGTCTATAAACCAAGACAACTTTCAAATAAAACCTGCTGAGGTACTCTGTACTTCACACTCCAACTGTGCTGCTTATCTAAAATTATTTCAAGACCTGTCCGTAGAAAAAAATTAAACCAAAATCGCATTACCTTTTCTTCAAGAAATGAAATTTCAGGCCATGTGGTAGCAGAAAGTACTTTTTCCTTATTTATTTCTGTTCTCATTTTTCAGAACTTCTGTTCTATCTGGTGTGATTAGCTATCCCTTTAACCAGGAGAGATTTTGTGTGTCCATGCATGAGACCATGAGTGCATCATGTGTATCTACACATACACCTGTAAGATCTATTCCTTTAAGCCAACCATTGTCTGCAGGATGAAAAATTACTTAAGCACATGAACAGCATACAGTAAATAATCATTAGTACACAGAAAACAAACATTGAGTATGCCAGATAGACCTCTCCCCAGCTTAAATGCTCATTTTTAAATGGACAAGAAATAGTGATCCAGTTTGACAGCAGAGATTCACCTGCCAGCCAGAAACACCCAGGTGCATTGCATATGATGTTATCACATTGCACAGACTACCAGACACCAAAATGAAGTCCAAACTCTGGATAGTTTGTAAAGCATCTCCAAACCCATCTGAAATCTTCAGATTTTCAGAGGCAAAGATTTAATTTGAAAGACACTTGACCATCTTCTTATTCACCGCAGTGAAGCTGCCCACATGGCTTTAACTGCTCTATACTAATTCCTCACAGGAACCTTTTAATGCTAATGCCATTGTATTATAACAATTTGTTAATAGCAATACATAAAAGCCATTTGAAGTGGGGTTTTTTTCATCCTTATGATGAAATATTATGACTTAAAAATCAACTGATTCCTAGAGCTGGCAGTGCAGTAAGTCCCTAGTGACTGCAGACTTTTGTTTGGACTTCATACAAAACAAACGCACTTCTACATTCTCCAGAGAATTCCCAGGTCTCAGTATCACACCTCCTTTGAAGGGGCAGCATTAAACTACAAAACCAACCTCAAATCTCACTGCTGAAGAATGTAATTGAATGTGTTTGACTGCCACATGCAATAGTGTCCCTTGGGACTCACCAGGATTTACTCCCTGATCCTCCAATATTGCTCCCATCTTGGTAATGGACATAGTCCAGGGATTCACTTCTCCCAGGGCAATGTATCTCCCTGCAACTTTCATCCCCAGTGGACATGCCCTCCACAATGCTGTTAATAGATCTGGTACTGGTTCCAAGCAAATACAAAGCAAACTTCAGCTGGTTTAAAGGCTAAGATAAGCTGTTACCCACAGCTGTCACAGAAACCAAATTGAGAAGGTAAAAGTGGCAGTTCATAGATATCAGGGGGACCCAGCTAACACCCATCCCTTGGAGTCATGAAGTAGGATAAATTCATGTACATTCTGAAAAGAAGCTCTGTCATAGTTCTCCAGAATGGTGCAGAAGACCTTCAGATGGATTGGAGATTCGTTGCTTTAAGACACAGGAAAAAAAAATGCAGACTCTTTGTTTACCTAGGTCTGTGGTTTCAAAGTACCTACTTTTTACTATGTTCATTTCTTGACTCAAAGTGAAAATGGGAATTCACCCTTTTCTCTTTTTTTCCTGTCCAATGTGCAGATGGGGCACATTTTTGTTCACTCCATCAATCCCTGCCCCCCTACGCACGAGCTCTCATACATGCACCTAGCCAATGGAAAAGAAAAAAGGGTTACTCATTAATCCATTCTACAAAGCTTTCCAGGGTGAAATGGGTGGGTTCTACACCACCAGCAGGGAGCAATATATAGGTAGGTGCACAGCATACCTGAGCACAGCTCAAACTGGAGTGTTAAACTTGAACAGCACAACTTTGCTCCTGGCACATTTTACAACCAAACTCATCAGGATGGAGAGGATGATTGTTTTCTGTATGCTGCTCTTCTGTTCCAGTGCAGTGCTGACTGCATCTCCATATGATACAGTCAAATACAAACAGATTCTCAAGACAATTGAACACTTAAACAGCACAGTGAAAGATAAGGTAAGCAGAGTATTTGTCATAACATTGAAATTACTTTCAATCATTATGTATTGCTTAGTACATATCTTGTGAGGGGCATCACTTTCAAATGTTAAATCTTTTCTAACTTAGATTTGTTTCATTCTAGGGTGCTGAATTGGTGCATACACCAGAAAACCCTGTGGTGAGCCTGCTTTAATATTTCTTCCTAATGATATCTATTTGATTTTGTACTGGTTTATTGCATTGACAAATGGCACATGCCTCCTTCTTCACATCTCTGACCTAGCGCTCTTAATGCAAGCTAAACTGAAAAAGAAAATGCTTTCAAAAAAGTTCCTTATTTTGGGATATTTAATGGCAGATGTGTTTATATTTTGCCACTTTGGTGACTATTTTGCTATGGTGTGTGTATTCTAACACACCCACAGATTCAGAGTTGCATGTATTCCATTTACTCAAGCAATAGTGCTCAGAGTGAGGATTTATACAAGATCCAGATGAGCAGCAGTGCTTTTGGGGATGCAGGTTTTGGGAGTGGAAGTGCCTCCAGCTGCCATAAGCTCCATCACAGTGGGAGCATCACTGAGCAGAACCCAAAGGGCCCTCCTTTCCCTCCCACTGAGGCTAAATGCCAAGAGTGGCACTGTAAGGCCATATCACAGAGCACCTCCTGGCATATATAGTCACACTGGTCTCTCTGAGACTATTTGTGTGCAAGGGTTGTGCTATCAATAGGAAGAAAAAAGGGCATCCTGCAAATACTCTCTTTGGATTATCACTTGTTAAAAATACAAGAACAGCTCCCTGTGAATCACTTTTGAATACTGATATTTATTTACACATTATTTAATGCTGATATTTTGCATGTTCCAAGGTCAGGAACTTCTTCTATGCAGTACATTACTAGACCAGAGTCACAGAAAGTCTGTGCATACTCAAAAGTGGCAGGATGCAGGACAAAATGAAATGCTAATCATAGTAACAACATGACTTAAAAGCTTAGAGGGTAAATGCATCCTGCTTTGATAGTCCCCAACATACAACAAAGGTCTGCAGCTAACTGTGGCTAACCTAATGTTATGCTTCTGTTATCAGCTGTCTTAAAATTTTGAGCCCTGGCAACTATGTTGTAGTGGAAGACATGTTGATTGACAAATGAAAATTATCATCATGCATTATTACACTGTAATGCTGCAGGCATTCATACAAAAACTATCTACTCAGGACTGTAAACTCTCTAGCAAAGCAACTACAAGAAGAAAGAAAAAAAACTCACCTCATTTCACACAGGTTTTGGTTAGCCTCCTCCTAGGCTTTACCATTGGGTGCATTTTTTTAGTTGCCAAAAACATACAGAAGCATGACCAGAACAGATATATTCCTTCTCCTTGCTAGAAACAACTGCAGTGCACAAACCCATAGCACCCTAACTAATTGCTCTTTTTTTTTCATTAACTAACATGTGGTGTCAAAGTGAAAAGGAGGAGATGATTAGCTGTCATTTTACTACAGTGTTTGCTGCTACCTCTGAACTAGTGACTAATTGCTTGATCAGGTTGTTGGGTTTTTTTTTTCTCAAAAAAAACAACACACTTGCTTACCTCAGGAAGGAAGACAATAGTTCATCTGCAGCTTAGAGCTCTACAGTCTGATTCTGGGAGGTCCTAAGTACCTGCAGTGAATACTACAGAAGACAGAGAAATCACATATTTAGTAGGTATTAAGCTGACACAGGTTCAACTTCTGCCGAACAATATTTCAAAACATGTTAGTGTGCTAATAGTAACTATAACCAGCAACAAAACTAACAAACTTTTCATCTTACAGGGTGACTGAGATACGAATTAGAGTGTGCCAAAGCAGCACTCCAGGTGATTAGGTGCCACCACGCCCTAAGGAAACTCGATTTAACAAAAACTCATCCCTCTAACTGTATCTCAATTAGCAAAATACTAGTTTTATGACAACCTGCTTATGACAGATGTAAATGTGGTGTTGACTATTCAAGAAGAAAACTACCTTTTCTAACAATCAGAATTAGCTGGTTTATCACTATTCGTTTTGAGGTTCCTGTGCATGGACTGAGTGTTAGTCCCAATTCAGTCCCACACAACTTCCTTGTACAGTCCCCAATGAAGCATCCTTTTCTTTAAAAGAAAGGGAGGTAAGAGGACATCTACTCAAGGAAAAACATGCTGAGGCTGAAAAAGTAAGTCTTAAGGCTGAAGTGATTCTAGACAGGTGAGAGAATAAGATCTCCTGCTGGTGGCAGACACTGCAGCTGAAGCATGTTCAGCATCAGACACAATGCTGATTCACACTGGACCAGTGTCTAAGCCCAATGATTGCTAATTCCAGAAGCAAAGGCTTTTCAGGCCGAACTCCAGAGCTAGTCTGAGTCAGATGCAGAGCATTGCTGCAAATTGCCTCTGATACAAATATTCACCACCCTTGCCCTGTTCAGACATTTCCAGTGGTCTGTGCTTTTTACTGCCTCTCCATCAAAGTGCTTAACCCACGGCAACACACTAAGTCCCATGATCCTCGCAGTGCTCTGACCGTTGCCCTGCCTGCAGCTAACTGTTAACTCAGCAACAAAAAGGACAAGGCAGCATACATGAGAAATGCTGGTTTCTCAGCTCATCACGGATGAGACAGAAAACGTTTTCAGTTTCAGCTGGAAAATTGATCTCTTTAAAAAACGAGTGGTTTTTTTCCAGTAAGCAAATGACAGGTTACAGTAAGATGCTTGAAACAAACATAAACGGGTGGTGCTTAAGGAAAGTAAAATGTTTTATCTAACCAGTATAAATATTGCTAGCAAAATCCGTTGTAAGCAGCATACGTGAAGGTTGCCTTGTTGTTGCCTTGGCCTTGCCCAAGCAGCAAACTGCTGTGACATCTGATGAGACATGGCTTTGGTGGCAGTTGGTATGCAAAGCAGGGATGAAGGTTTTGGAGCCTTTCTAAGATGTGTAACCAGCAGTTCTACATGTTTCCTTCTTTGGAAAACAGAAAGTAACTTAGAAATTGGCTTCAGAGTGCATTTCTTTCCCTGCTGCATTTGATTGCATTTCTTTCTCTGTTGACTCTTAGGTGAGTCTTGGTGCTATCTTCCCTACTCATTTCCCATGCTATCATGTGAGAACACTGCAATAGTGTTTGAGAATATGCACTTCTACATTCATTCTAATTATTAAGTAGGTAGTTTCAGGCATGACACAAAAATTAGGGAGTGGAAAGTATATTCCCATATGTAGCACTGAGGGATATTTGTGAAAACTTCCTACATGATCTGCTCTTCAGTAGCATTTTCTTTCAATTGCTGTCATGATTAATATCCAAGTGGAAAATGTAGGTATTTATTTTGTTAGGAAATACTTTAGGCATTATCCAAGAACAGGCAAAGAAAGGCTTAAAGATGTCTTGCTTATCTAAAACTAATTTAAAAGCGCACAGTTGAATATTCTCAATTAATAACTCAATTAATATCCTGGATACTTACTTTTGCACATAGACCACAACCTAAAACATGCAGGAAAAAAACCCCAGCAACATTTGCTTTAAAGCAGTTCCTTCTTTTCCCACCCTAGGATGGATGCCGTTCCATGGCCGTGGCTTGCTTCCAGAAGGGCGTACTGAAACTGCAACCAGAAAACAGCCAAGTGAATTCCACATTCACCAGAACCGTTAAAATCTTGAGGAAATTCACCTTCAGAGAGCCTGGAAAGGTAGGATTTCCTCACAGTGCCCACAGCTGTGATCATTGCTCCTTATTTTCTAGAGTAGACACCACCTGCAGTGGTGGAATTGCAAAAAGCAAACTGGTTAGGAAAACCAATCTGCCTTTCATTGCTTTGGAAATCAAAACTATCCAATTTTTGCACTTTTGGGAGAGGCACTCACTGTGACACTGATCAATCACATGTATGTACTAGGCAACCCCATGATATGCTGTCAAAAATACAGGGATCACTGCCAGAAATGGGAACAGAAGGTGTCATTACTACATTTTCCCCCTTTCTGAAATAGCTTGTGTCTCAGCTTTTCCAGCTGGAAAAGGCTTTGATCCCAACCTCCTTGACTTTTCAGTAAGTTGGAAGTGTGATTTATGACTCTGATGCCCTGTTTAGAAGTGCCATGATTTTCTTTTACCTCCCAGCAGTGTGAGTCTTCATGTGAATCTTATGAGAAGAAAACCCCCAGAGAGTTTCTGAAGAGCTTTGCAAAACTAATGAAAGAGGTAAGCAGAGCTGATTCCTCCCTGGATGTTTCTGGACATTTTGTTAACAGAAATCCTTATTGTACATAATTTCTAACAATGCCTTGTTTTTACAGTTCTTCAAGAACTAATAAAGGACACGCCAGAGCTGAAGGCTACTGAAAATCTACTTTTTAAAGCAGACACTATGTTATTTAAGATGTGAAAAGTGTAAATATTTCCCATTGCTACTATGCTGTGTTCTGTGTGTGTGGTAAGTGAAAGCTTCTCCCAAAATATTAAGGAATCTTACTTGGCTGTCTGTTCATAAGACGGATGCTGGTTTAAAAGTGATCCTAGCACCCACTTTACACTGAAAATTAAATTGTCGTGTCACAAAAACTGGTTCTTTTAAGGAACTTAACTGTCACCTTCTGCTCAACTAGAAATACACGAGATGGCTACTCCTGTATTTGATCCTAAATCCTGCTTTGATCTTAAATGAATCCTATGCAGAGATGGCTGAAACTTTTTAAAGAAAATGAACAAAAAAATTGATCAGAGGCTTTGAAGCCTCAAAGGTGTCTACTTGGGCTGATTTCCTTAGCTATAATAATACCACACACAGAGTTTTATTTATAAGTTCTTAGACTGTATCTTAGCTCACTATGGAAAAATATCCTGCATTTAACTGTCTTCTAAACACTGGAAAAACATTTACAAATCATACTGTACGACATAGGTCTGACCTGGGATTCACATCTGGGAGTTAATGGCACATTTGCCACGGGTTTCAATAGGGAGAGGAGTAACCCACATGCTCTAAGCAGGGATACAGGATTCTGGGGAGAAAAAACCAATTCAGATGATGGAATTACACCTAGACTCCTCTAACTTAACCTGATAAACACAGCAGAGGTCTGAGCGGCTGATGTGATCAGTCACAGCTAAAAGGTCCAACAAATACAGTAACTGGTGATTATTCAGAGTGAAGCAGCTCAAATGCATATTGCTCTTTCTCAGAAGATGATATTTTACACTCATATAGTGCCTTTAACACTATTCCTTCTCTCTCCTCTTGATTCATTTTAACTGTTTAAGCTCTATTTGCAGTTTTCCTTAAAATCTCTCAAGCTCTTTGTTATGTGAAAACATTTCTCTGGAACTAGGGCCAGAGATACCATTGAAACCTTTTAAAATAGAAGTGAGTATCACAGCACTTAAAACTAGTTTTAGCAGTTAAATTATGTACCACCATATTCAACCTGCAATGATTCTGAACCTCTGGACTCTTCCATCTGAGCAGTAACTGCTCATTTACCCCCAAACAGATATTAGCCCTACCTGAGGAAACTGATCTTGGAAGAGAGTATAATTGCCTTCCAGTAAAATTTAACCGCTCATCTAATTTTCTCTCTACTTAGTAGAAATTTGGTATAGAGAGGAAACTGGAAAACTACATCTCGTGTTAAGATGGAAAATGACAAGCTCATTTACCTCCAAAAATAATGAGGTAGTATTAAAAATCTTTCCATTCCTACCAATGTCAGCCTAAAGGAAAAGTAATACAAAAAGCTTTGCCACCTCCACATTTTCACTGTCCTGAAATGTGAACCTCCTCAAAAACATATGTCAGAGGAAGGAAGGAAGATCCTCAGGGCAACAACAAACCAAGTTTCCACAGTGAACTCTCCTTGTTTCTGGTAATGGCCATTTTTATTTAGAGCACCTTTTTATCCTCTCCTTTCTTTTCTCCTGTTTCAAAGACTGCTTTTCCTCTGAGCCATGTTCTCTCTCTTACCTCAATGTTTCCACATTACTGCATGAGAACTAACATTTGAAACACAAACTACTCTCCTATGTGAGTAACCAAGCCACTGATTTTACGTAGTGTCCTTGCTGCATCCTCTATCCCTGCTTCTCTCACTGACTATCCATAAAGTCCCTTCATCACCCAACTGGTGATGCAGTTGGTGATAAGCAATATGCAAAGCTGCTGCTGCAACTGCAACAGATTTCAAAGTTACAGAAGGAGAGAAAGTCAGGGTAAAATTTCCTCTCAGATTTGGATTAAAACAACTGGAAAAATATGAAAGCAAGTCTTGCAATTGCAGAGTACCTGCTGAAGTTTCTACATTTATGTTTTTATCGAGGAGTTTAACTGAATGCCTTTGTCATGAATTAAGTGCCTTTTTGGGGGAGTCCTAGAAGACCAAACAATAAATCAGCACTTTTCACTCACTTTTACAGAATATTTTCATGTGCAGAGTTTTGGGGAAAGACTTTTATTTTTGTACAAAGAATACAGTACAGTTTTTTTTTGATTTGTAAATGTTTTTTTCCACTAGTTTGCTAAGTGCACTCAAATCAATCTCCTAGAAGAGCCTGTTGAAATTGTTGTTGTGCAGATGAAATGTGATTAGCATACCCTGACAGAGACAACATTGTACATTACCTACTTATTAGCAGTCATGATAAAGCATTGAGAAGCAACTTATGTACCTGGCATGGATATTTTATGACAACAAAGCATTTCTCTACCAGAATGTCATAAGCTAACTAGTTACTCCTGCTTACACTGCAGCAGTTTCTGGGTTTTCTACAGGAGGCAGCATGTAATGCAGTAAGTAATGTAGCTATTTCTATTTAGTGACATGCTCCACTGTTTTTAAACTATGGATCCTGTCACACCAAGCATAATGCTAAAGAGGTTTCTTTCTTGTTTTAAACATAATATACTTGTTTGTTAATTCAGGCTAGTTTTTGTGCCTGCAGAACAACTTAATTCAGAATGCTCCTTCACAGGATTGAAAAACCTAGTGAGAAACTGTAAGAAATGTAACTTAGAGGGTTAATTGCTCTGAGATGTTGTGGGAAACTGAATTTACTGGATAATCCAAGTCCAGCTATGTATGGAGAATATTAATCACAAACTTATCACAGCGGATTTTGGTTAACACCACACTTCTGGGCAGTGTCAGCACAATGACTGTGGGCAGCTCTGTACACTGCAAATATGCTGCGACTCAGGTGATGCTGTGGCCTCGTGCTAACTCTTTGATTTGGCAGAGATATGAAAGACTGAGTGTATTATTCAGGGTGTGTCATCTGAAGAACAGTATGAAAGAAGAACAGGAAATCTGTGCAGGACAAATCAGTGTTCAAGAGGAACAGGAAATCTGTGCAGAACAAATCACTGTTCAAGAATCTTGTTGTGCGACACCATTCGCAGAAGAAAAATGTTAAGATGTCCCAGGAGGAACTTGTGACCCTAGGAAGAACCCAGTATCACAAATCTAGATGTGTACACGATCTTGACTTGTTTCCATTTGTAAGATGAACTGCTTGTACTAACTGCCCTCTGCAGAAACAGGGTCTGTTTCGTTACCCGAGTACACAGAGTAAGCCATAAAAGCTCATTACCTCCCAGGGAGGCTTTACAATATATTTATGATTTTGATCATAAAGTGCCCTTTGCAGGCACTTCACGATGTGTTTTAGCATAGTATATACAACTCTTTATAATATTTACTTTTCCTGAAAAGATCCTTTATTTTTATACCAACTGACTCATCTAATTTAATTATTTATTGCATTTCTGTGAAGGGAATGTTCATACTATGGACTATGTGGTCTGATTTATTTATATGCCTGTGATATTAAAGAATTTCAGCTAATACAGTTTCCTCTGGTTCTTTTCTTTAAAACTTTCTGACCATGCCTATCCTGACAATGGCCCATCGGTGAATTTTATTAGCCTACACTGTCACAGATTTGCCAGATCAGACCAGGGACATGGTACACAAAGTTTACCTTCCTTATATAACCATTAAGAAGGAGTAATGAATTTTTTATTGTTCCTATCTTGCCTGAAAACCTTTTTTTCTTTTTTTTTTTTTGAATTAGCTTTTCAAGCTTAATAAATTCATTTTGGCAAACTCACAGCATGCTCAATCATATCACCCAGATTTCTTTAGATTGCTATGAACAAAAACGAGGGAACTTCCTGTTTTGACTCCACACAGAATAAAGTTAAACATGCAACTCTAGAAGTAACAATTATCCAGCCTGTTTTTCACTCCTAACTCATCTTACTTTTTCCTTGCTTTGAAATGTCAATCCTTTTTCACATCCCAGTTTGGTAGGATCTGTTGAAGTCTTCAAAAACTGAGTATTTTTAGCTATTATCCTTTAAATCAGTAGCTATGATTTATCTTTTATTTAAAAAAAGCCTTTGGGACTGGTAAACAAGCACAAGCCTCTAACAAAAACTCCACAGTGGAACAGCTATTCCTTCCCTTTTCATCTCTTCAGAAAACACTGACTCAAATAGTAACTCCTTACATTGTGTTTCCCATCATCACACATCTGCATTTGTTGGGCCTGATTTTCTTTTTAAAAAATCCATAAAAAGTAAATGAAAACAGATAGGAAGAGTCATAAAACACTGGAGGCTTCAGGCATAAACTGCTCCTACGTCCAGGACAGAGGATGATGTGCTCTCTCAAAAGAAGAGCCAGCAGACTGACTCGCGAGGAGCTGGATATGCCAGTTGCCTCCTGTTGGCTCCCAGTGGTGATGAACACCTGAACCTGCACCTTGGATCACCCTGTGAAAGTGTTTAGAAAGAAGAGTAATAGGATAGGGTCTAATCCAAGCAATCCTTCCTATCTTCACAGAGGAAAAAGCAGTGGGAGTCAGGTATGCTGGGATTTGCCAGTTAAAACTATTAGCCAAGTCTAAGTCACCTGTTCAGTCAGTGAAGCAGCAATACTCAGGAACAAGTCACTTCACCTCAAACTAGGTCTGTAATGTATATGACTGGAAAATGCACAGGGAATAGTTCTCACTTGGATAACTACAAAATTGAAGCCTATCACTAGATATGATCAATCTCACTCAAACTACAAAGTAGGATTCAGAAACAAGCCAAAATGTTGAGCTGACAGTGTGTTTCCAGGTACATATTTGCTAAATACACTATAGTCTCTCTTTCCTGGTACAACGTATTTAATTTTGCACAGATACACTGCTTTTATTTCTTACCTGCATCTTTCAGTATTTACACCTACAGCTACAATCACATAAGAAAATCCAAGAAAGAAAATATTTGGAGTGTACACTTCTTTGCTTTTAAAGACTAAGGAAGCTGAAAAATAAACACAGTTATTATTAATGGCTGATCTAGCAGTGTCTCTGCTGAGGACAACTGATGGTGTGTAAGTATCTTGACACTGCACTGTGGGAAGCAACAGACCCTGAAGCTCTGTGGCCAGGCTACTTTGTCTTCCCAAGTTCATTCTGCAGCATATTCTTGGAACTCCAGTTATAATGTTATCGACTTCACAGAACCTGAAACAGATCATACAGAGCTTTAACAGAAGTCTTTAGGCTTCTAGGACACTCAGAAGTATTTGCTGGAGCACAGCATACGATGTACTGTGTGCATTGTATGGGTATGTGCCAATGCAACAGAGGACAACAGAGTCTCCTGACAACAAAGAGCAACTCAAGTATCGACTCTACTGCAAAGTCTAGGCAAAATTTTGCCCAGATTGACCTACATATCTGTATAGATGTAAAAGAACCTCCTTTCAGAGGTGCAACACCTCAAATATGCTGGTTTGTACTGCATAGAAGTCCTATGCTCTCTCAGTAAGTTGTTTTTTTTTACACTCCCATCATATTATCCTAACAGCTGTGTGGACAAGGGCAAAACAGAACTGCCCTACAGTGTTCTCTGCTTTGCACTTGTGCTGATGATCTACGTTGTAACAGGAGCAAAGGTGAAAGAGGATGTTTCCTACTCGAACATCTTTGCCCAAGCTGCTGATCTGAATTGCTGTGCTGCCACCTTCTGATAACTACATGGAAATTCAAAGCAGTTCCAGACACCCAACAGGAAACCTGAAAATCGTTCTCATGACAGTAAGCTTTGAAATACACCACAGACATAATAACTAAGCTCTCTACTTCCCATTTAGATTTCCCTTTTCCTATTCACACAGCTGAAGACTTCCCAATACTCTTTTCTTGTCCAGTTGCATTACTGCTGTAACATCATGAAGCGTATGTTTAAACACATGCCTTACCACACCAGTTAGGCTCTTCAGCATCTCCTCTGCCTTTGCAAGAGGCTGTACATATGGATGCTGTGTTCGTATTCCCCGTCGTTAACTGTCCAACAACCCATCAGTTCTCTAAAAGGAAAGTCTTTGTAAAGAACTTTGCCATTTTTATCACTTTTCCCTTTTTCACAGAATCACAGAATTAGCTGGGTTGGAAAAGACCTCCAAGAGTATCGAGTCCACCCTTACCATGGTTACTAGACCATGGCACTAAGTGCCACATCCAGTCTCATCTTGAAAACCTCCAGGGATGGTGAATCCACCACCTCCCTGGGCAGCACATTCCAATGCCTGATCACTCTCACTGTGTAAAATCTCTTCCTAATACCCGACCTAAACCTCCCCTGGCAGAGCTTGAGTCTGTGCCCTCTTGTCCTCCTGCTGGTTGCCTGGGAGAAGAGACCAACCCCCACCTGACTCCAACCTCCTGTCAGGGAGTTGTAGAGGGTGATAAGGTCTCCCCTGAGCCTCCTCTTCTCCAGGCTGAACACCCCCAGCTCCCTCAGCCTCTCCTCATGGCACTTGTGCTCGAGTCCCTTCACCAGCCTCGTTGCTCTTCTCTGGACCTGCTCCAGCACCTCAATGTCCCTCCTGAACTGAGGGGCCCAGAACTGAGCACAGGATTCAAGGTGTGTCCTCAGCAGCACCGAGTATTCTTACACTTCTCTCTACTGTTTCCTGTCCCCTCTCCATGTCCATCCTTGAAGCTCCATCTTTCCTCTCCCCATTCTTCTAATTTCCCACATTTGTTCTCCAACTCCACTTTCTTCCTTCTGTTACACTTTCTCTAATTTCCTTTCTGTTTTCAAGGATTTTCAGGCACTTAGATGGCTCATAATCATCAGCTGTACAATTCCATTAAAATGGAAAAGCAGTTGAACATAACTTTATATGAGTCACTAGACACTGGCATTAAATTCCTTACTATCCATGGGAGGACATCCTGACAACAAGAAAGTCACAAACATCTTCACTTTCAAGCCAAAAAATGAGAGAACCACTCACAAACCAAATGTAGTGGAAGATACACTATGTTTCAGATCAAATTTATCACAACAGATAAGACAAATCTTTAACACTGTGCCAAAGCAGCTCTCTCCACCCTCCCTTAAATCCTTAAAACAAACGTAGAGACAATGAATGAAACAGGGGTCAAGGTCAGAGTCAGGTGATATGAAGACTGGGGCTGAAAGGGAGACAGGATCTGCAGGGAGTGGAATACAGAAAAGGGTGCGAGGTTAGCACCCCAAATCCAACCTTTCATGACATCAGGAAGCAACTCCAAGTCTATCACTGCCTTTATGGATGGCCAGGAAACACATCGGTGCAAAGAGCAGATCAGTGCACAAGAGGGCAGCAGGCAGCTGAGAAGGAAAAGAGACCTCCTCCCCTTCCTTCTCCTCCTCCTGGCACCACCCAGCTTGTAAAAAACAAATCTCACCAATCCCCAAACCGTAGGGAAATAATGCTTAAAAAGGGAACTTCACTAAAAAGCGCTACAATGCTCCCATTTCTGAGAAAGAAAGACCCGATGATATAAAGTTCACTTTTTCACTACAAACTAAGACACTTTAGGGTTTGGTGAACTTCTCGGGAGGAAAAGGCAACATTTCCCTGACAATGGCCCAATTTCAGTGAACCCAGAGATGTATGAGGACATGTAGATATGGCACAAGGCACACACACCCCCCCATACCCCTGAGAGCTCACCTAGTACCTCAGGAGTGCCTTGCACAAGGGCATGAGGCACTCCACTTGGACAAGGAGCACTTGCTAATGGTGAGGACAATTAAATTCAAGATCTGTAAGGAAGTAAGCTGGATGTTTCTACAACATTTTGCTCATTTCCACACGTACGAGCTCTCTTTTCAAGGCTGCTTAAGAAATGGAGTATACAAAGATACCAGTGAATCAAGTCAGCGCAGCAAGAAACATCAGGCTTACCTGAGTGTGTATTAAAAGCAGCACCAAGAACACTAAGTGCTCTTTGAGTTCTGTGAGCAAAGCACACCCTGGAAATTCAAAACACCAATCACAATTTACTTTGCCATTCAAACATACTCTGTGATCAAAGAATCAGAGAAGAATGGGTCAGGTCAGGTTGGAAGGGACCACAGTGGGTCATCTGGTCCAACCTCCCTGCTGAAGCAGGGCCATCCCAGAGCACATGGCCCAGGATTGTGTCCAGACAGTGAGGGAGACTCCACAGCCTCTCTGGGCAATCTCTTCTGTGACGAGATTGAACATTTTTGCAGTGTGGTGCGGCTGGGTTTTGGTCATTTGGGGGCTTTTTGAGTAAGAGTTCATTCTGTGGAAAAGTGGTATTTTAAAGCAAAAACATCTTGACATCAAATTTACTTAAACTGAAAATAGGCATAAAACTACCTAGTTTGTAAGTTTTTAGAGTATGCTGTTGATTGCATGTTGTGTTCTTTCACAAGAACAGTTCAAATGCCATCTATTTAATAATTTCTGCTTCCTCTTCCTGTATTCAGCTCCTTCCCAAACTTAATTTACTCCTTCCTCATTTAGTCTTTCACTCCCTTCTTCTACCCTCTTTGTCCCCTTTAGGTAAGTCACTTTGATGGTGCCATTTACAACTCTTATGTTAATGCCAGACAGAACAAAGCATTGGCAAATCTTGCCCCACCTTATGTCACAGGTACCATTAGGACAAGTATCACCTGGAAACAAATTAAGTGGAAAACTTTACAGGTTCTATGCTATCCCTGGAAGGTTTACACTCCCCTTCAGCATGGAGTGCTGCTGCTCTCCTGGCTGTGGAGCACTCAGCCCGTTTCTAAATTACTAACCTAAGATCTGCAGCTGAACAACAGTTCTGAGCACTCCTTATGGGCTTACTGTCTCCCTTCTTGGTGGACAGGACACATCATTTTTGCTTGAACTCTCAGTCTCTTCGGGTGTCCTATGTTCTCTTCGACAGCTGCTATACTCTACTCCTCATTTTTTCCCATCCCACCTTTACAGGAATATGCTTAGACAAACAGACATGAATAAGCTTCATTTGGTGAGGCTACCTTCAGAAATTCTTCTTCTTTTTCCCATCCTCCTCCACTTTTTCAACTAACTCAATCCTGACCCTTCACTGGGTTCACAGTCTTAGCTGAGCAAATGTAACTGCAACTCCTCTTCAAACCTGAAATAATGCTGGTTAAAAACAGCCTTGGGGAGTTCCATTTCATTTCTATCAACCCTTTCCATTATCTATGTTACACCATGGCCCTACAAAGAGTTGAACACCAGGTAAAAACCTGACCTGACCTTAAGATTATTTTTTTATGGCACTGAAGAACAAAGTACTGGGAACCTACTGCCTCAAGCTATTTTTTTACCTGTTGCACTGGGCAGGGCTGGCTTCCCATTTCTTCCCCGTACCAGTCCCCAACAGTTGCATTTTTGGGGGGGAAGGAGGTGCTCTGGGTCAGTTCTGTAACCCAGACACACACACTGCACCACCACGTGGACTTGTACAATGACAAGAACTAACACAGCAGCCAGAGGATGGGAACAAGAACCAAGCATCAAGAGAAAGATAAGCCCAGTCAGCTCAAGGAGCTCCAGCTGTGGTAAGATCACTGCCCTGGCCTGACACTGATGGCACCTACACCAAGGTGGGCCACTGCCCACTGCAGCACTCTGCACACACAGAGACAAGAACCTCATCTGGATTTAATGATCAACCAGTAACTTGCTTTTAAAACATGCCCTCCTGTTCTGCATCAGAAGACTTCCCTTAAAAAGGTGTACAAGGCAAACTCAGAAGTCAACTGGGTTGGGAATTTTTCAGTGCAAGTTTTTCCACTAGAGGGTAACAATTTGTTGAAACTGAAACTTCACAACTTTCACTGAAACAGTCTGACAAAACTTTAAACAAAAATAATTTCTCAAGTCCAGGATGGAATTTCTGTTAAAAACAAGAGCATGGACACAATAGCAGAGCAAAGAGGAGGTTTTTGGGATGGACATTCACCAGGGAAGTGATTGCTGGAGTCCCTACTCTGCTTGATTTGGTTTCTCCATTCAGACACACTCCCCCCTAAGATGCCAGAGGAAGTATCTACTCCACAGGCTACTGAGAGCAATGGATCAGTCTCATTCTTGGGTGCTTTTTCATTAAAACAGCTGAAAGTTTTCAACATCATTTCAAAGGGGAAAAAAGGTCAAAAATAAAGTGACACTTCTGTGAGATGGGGAAATATATTCTAGCTAGTTCTGTCTGGTTCTCATAAGATTTATCTCAGTGTTTGAGACAATTCTCTGGCAAATTTCCCAGTCTGACACATAGGACTTTTTTAGGCTTTAAGTACAATTCAGTGGGCAGCAGAGTGATAAAGGTCAGATGAAGAGCAGCAGAGGCAAACAGCAAATCCCTCTGTGGAATACAAGAAACTGTAGGTTGAGAAGTCAATGGGAGAACAAAGATGGATAGTAATCTCTTTTAAAACTGGTCCCCCTATGATAGTTTCTATATGAGTACTGATCCATCAATAACCCATTTCACAATCAAAAGCACTCAAGGTGCTTTCCCAGTCCCCACAGATCTCCTTATTTTCCATCAAGACAAAGCACCAACACAACTAGTTCATTCCAGTGAAACTGCTCAGCACCAAGTCAGATATCAGCAATCACATGGCTTTGAATAATTCATGCTGTTTTTTGGTTAAAGAACAATGATTTATGTCTTAAAAGATATGACAAACATATTTTAAACTCTGTAAGCTTAAGACAAATAGGCAGCTCCATACCTTTGTAACATAATGGCTTAAAATTGTCATCATAAACTATGATTAAAATGACAGTTCCTTCTGTTGCTGTCACCAGGCCCAGACATAGTCTATGAATGGTGTTACAGAGTTACTTGCACTTCATACCTAGTGCAAAAAGGTGAAATTCATATTTGTGTAATTATTTCCAACAGATGTTAAGATCTAAGTTCTCTGCCTGAGGATTTGAATTTTTTTAGGGATAAACTGTAGTATTCTTAAATAGTAAATTTTAGAACACCACAGTGTGGACCTAGCTTGTACACTCTGAATCCTACTGCAACAACAGCTGCAGAAACAGCGATTAGGTGCTAATTACCAGCTCGATTTTTTGCACCCTTTTGACATGGAGTTTATACAGTTCCAAATTTCCCTGTTCACCACACCCAAGCGATGGACACAAAGAATCAGCTACAAATTGATGTGTTCTAGCACAGGACTTCAACAGGAATCAGACAATGTTTAGATATCAGACTTTTGATATCCAAAATTATACCAGATGTGAGCCACTTCTGTGTTATTACTTACACAGATTTAATGTATTTTAGCTGCTTTGAAATATAACATGGAAACAGCTTCCCTGTTACTCTATACTCACCCCCTCCTTTGCACTGCATAGATTTCAATTTGTACCTTATCACACAAGATTTAGGAGGAGAGGGTAGATCCTCACTTGAAAAACAGAAGCACCATTGTCAACATCTCTCAAAGAAGCAAATCTTAATCACTAGTGTTAGAAGTGCAGCAAACTGGCTAATGTCACCTGGCAAGAGGATGTTGCTTAGGCATCATACTGCAGCAACATTGGTTTCTGCCCCAAAATTTAATATACACAGCAGGTGGCCCTGAGCAAGCCAAAGGAGGCATCAGATGGAGGTGATGCTCTTGTCACCTCCTCACCACCAGTGTGTCAAGGACACAGTAAAGCAGGTTTAGAAAATAATCCAGAGGGATTGCCCTTGCTGCTTCCATTTTCCACAGAGGAAGCATCAATAAATACAATGAGACATCACTCTTGGTCTCAGGAGGCTACAAGGGGAGGCTGAGCATCCATGAGGAAGCCATACTGGTGGCATTTCTCCTTCTTGGCAGTCAAGGGAACAGCACCTCCCCAGCATGATGTGGCATTCTGCTCACCTGGAGGTGGCAAGGGGAGAACAACTGCTGTCCTGAAATAAATCTCCATCTTTCATGTATGTAACTTGCCATTGTCATAGTGAGCTCAAATCACAGACCCTCAAAAATCAGCAATATGATGCAGTCATCTCTACAACTAACTAGTTCTCTGCTGCTACAACCATTTCTTTTAACACTATTCACTAAAGTCTTTGCAAAGGCTATTCCAAAATTAGCAACATCATTACCTCTGGGAGCAGCCAAGATATGGGTCTTGGATGCTTTTACCAGGAAAAGGTCATGTCCAAAGCCCTTGCAACTCAGTAGAGGCAACAGAAAAAAATCATTCTACATCAACTGGTCCTTTGTTACCTACAGCTCAGTACAAGTAGGCTTACCTGAGGGCAACTGCTCCTGTGCATGTCTCTAGCCTGAAGACTGTAGCAATAAAATAGCTCACTGCCAGAAGGTAGCTTATTTCTGCCAACAGCCATGGGTGCAGAGTTCAGAACATGAGTCCTTAGCTTCAGGGGTTTCTTGGATATTAGTAAATACAGACAGGCTGGACAGACTGGTATCCTGGTCCTGTAAGCAGATACAAAGGAAGAAAGCAAAATTTTTATGATTTGCTATTTCAAGTTAGACAATTTCAAACTTCCCTGCCTGGTACTACAATCTCATTACAGTTCTGGCCTCAAGCAGCAATCATTTTTTATTCTGTGTTTTAAACATCTAACTGGGCAATAAGCTGCTAAGATAAAGTGACACTTTGCAGGACAAAGCTTAGCAAACTGCTCTTCAGCCAGGAATCACAGCACACACACAGGTATTTGGGAGGTGCCCAGTGGTTAATGAAACATGCTGTACCCTACAACCTCAGGCTGAAATGCCACAAGAGTCAATTTTTCTGTTCCTCTCTCCTGTAAACTCACTTAGAAAATATTAGAACCCCATTGGCACAATATATTATAGAATGAAATAATATACAGTGGCCATTACTTTGCTATGGAGCTGTCAAGGGACACGATTATACAAGACCAGGAGCAATGTCAACTCTTCACTGGAAGCAGAGGGATCTGACCCTGAAAGGAACTGCCATAAGAGAACACAGACTACACCTTGTACCTGACATACAGCCACAGGCAGCAGCCAGAGCAGGAGGCACCAGCAGATGGGGCCTCACAACAGGTACTGTATCATCTCCTGGGGCTTCCCAAGAACCACACAGCCCCAGCAGAAATGGCTTTCTCTGCACAGCTCTCTGCACCGTGCTCTCATCACTTTGTGTCCCTGAAAGTCAGGAGCAGATCATTTCAGTTTCCATCATTATCAATTTCCGAAGTACCAATTCACTTAATTGAAAAATATTTTTATTTAAAAAAAAATCAATCACAGTCACAGGAAAAGCTTACAAAGGGCACAGCTCCTTTACAAGAAATCCTTCAGAGAATATGACTAACATACCTGTACTTTTTAAATATAATAAAACATTGAGTCAAGGCCTACTCATATTCTTCCTCTGATTTTTTTCTTTCATTGTTTTCTCCTTACAAACTTACAATCATTTTCTGGATGGAAAAAAACATCAGCTTAGTTTCTACATACAAGTAAAAGTCCTTTCACTTCTTCTTAGAACTCAGGATTTTCACAAGCACTGCAGTGCAAGAGGCCCCACATAAGCCTTTTATCTCCAGCAGCAAGGGAAATGCTTTTCATTTTCAGGGCACTGCATGGTACATCTGGAGTTCACCCAAATCCAATAAGCTTGATCTTGATGTTTGGCTTCTTGATTTGGTTGTTTCTCCTCTCCGCTTCTACTGGTTTGCAGAGAATGTCCAGGAGCACATTTAAAATGAGCATTTGGAACTTTGTGTCCAAATCCACACATGGAAAACCACTACTAATCTTCTTTGTAGAATGTGTTAAGTTGTACCAGTAAACACTAATATTCAAGAGTTGGGTATTATTACAGAACACCAAGAATAAGAAGCTAGAAGAAGCCACATATACAGCACAGACTTTAGATAATATTAGTGCTGAAGTCATCAAAGAGTAAACACTATACCCTTTCTTAACAGTGTCTACAGGACTGGTTGATTTTCCTCCCACCATGTCTTTGGCAAACCCACAGAAAGATTATTATTAGTATTTTTTTACACTTCTGTAATTTCCAGTTTAGATTTTCCTTAGGTGGCTTAGAATATTTTAATGTTTCCCACAAATAAAGTAACAATCCTTGGGGGAAAAGTAGTGAGAAAATTAACATGTGTACATCTCTAGAGTTATTAATGATGCTTTTGCTAACATTTCTGCTGAATATTTGTGCTTCCTGTCTAACATCAGAAACTTCTCTCCCACAGATGTTGATTCCACGGTTAGTTTTTTCCTCAGGCATTTAAATAGAACCTTTTGACATTTCTGTTTAGCCACACTCAGTAATAATAGCCACAGCAGTAACAATACTGCTGTATGAGATGCATCATAAAATACACAATGTCTCATGAAATATCCCTCTAGTTTCTCTAAATGCAGAACCTAAATGTATAGATTATCATAGATAGCAGACAAGTAACCACTTGTAAAGTTTACATGGATATAGAAACCAGTGTTCGGGGAAAAACCCTTTATCCAGAAAAAGCTTTTAAAGCAATGTCATAAACACAAGACCTAGGCTGGGAAGGTAACACTCCTTGGATAATGTCTGAAGCTGGCTGCGTACAATGGGCTGAAGAGGTACTTTTCTACCTCAGCAATCCAGGAGTTAATTGCAATAAAGCAATAAAATTCCTTTGGGAATGGACATATGCTCTGGAGATGAGTGTATTTTTCCAAACTACATGTCACCCTTACTATTATTATTAAGCCAAAGTGTTTTATTTTATCACCAATTCCATTGGGGGAAAAAAAAGAGCCAAAATGGGGAGACAGAATTCATAAGGGGAGTGCTCCAAAGCTGTACATCAAAATGAAGCGACTCATTGATGCAAATCACTTCTTGGTTTCTGTGAGAGAAGGATCAGGGCTGGATTATTCAGAACTAGGCACAAAGTTCCTGCAAAATGTAGTGGTGAAATTCCACTCACATTTACTCATGAAGGAGACTAAAGCAGAGTCAGCATCTTCCCCAGGTAACGGGGGAGGCAGTGTCATAGCTAGAATGACAACATGGGAACCTCTAAACCACATCCCTGCTTAAGGTCACACGTCACCACACCAGATAATCCCACCAAAACCCAGCAGGATTGGACAGAAAGCAAGAAATTAATACAGTCATCTAGGAGAACAAGAAGAATTAGACTATATACTCTCCTTAACAGTCAGGAGAGGGAAAACCCTGAATTACCACGAGCAAGGATATACTACATGGCACAGGGGGAAACCCCTGTGTTCTACATATGAATCACATCTGTTAATAATGAAATTACAACCCAAACCACAAAAGGTATTCTGTGTCCTGACTAACTTTTTTTTTGTTAAAAAGGGAGGAAATGGGGTCAAAACTGCTACTGTTTCTTGTGCTCTAAGAGAAATCTGCCCCAATCACAGACTTTGTACACTAAGTTTGAGAGATGCTGGGAGATCAGTTTCAGCATGGGAAGACAACATATTATTCCAAGTGTAAAGTATTTGAAATGAAACTAAATTTTACATAAATGGTTTTCTTGGTGCTTTTGAATTAAAAAATAATAAATGAGAAAAAACCCAAACCAACCAAAAAACTTGCACTGTACTAGAGCTACATTACCTGACTCAGAAGCCCTTGGTCCTTCTCTCATTCTGCTTCTTGTCTTGCGGGTGGTTGTGGAGCCAAAGGAATCACTGCTCCCTGAGGTCCCTACATACTAATATCAGTTAAGTTGTATTTGCAACCTGAAGGAGAGTACCTCAAATACTCTGAAATGGTTTTATTAATGATCATGAACACAGCTGCAGAGAAAACCTGCAATTCACTATCCCATGAGCAGTCAGGCTAGCCTCCACCTGTCATGGCACTGGCTAAGATTCAAAGAGGTGGTTTTATCTTTGGAAAATGTAGCCCATGAGATGAAAGAACCTGTCTCCACTC
This sequence comes from Acanthisitta chloris, assembly GCF_000695815.1. Classification (NCBI taxonomy): domain Eukaryota; kingdom Metazoa; phylum Chordata; class Aves; order Passeriformes; family Acanthisittidae; genus Acanthisitta; species Acanthisitta chloris. The sequence goes on along the minus strand of NW_008656341.1, from coordinate 26,708 downwards.
TCTCGTTAGAACAAGCCTGCTGCACTCCATACTCACACCACCCATGTGCATACTGACTTTCTAGAAGAGCCTCCTGAAATTACAGTCACTGAACAGTGCGAGATAAGCTACAATGTTTTATTTTACAGACAAATGCACTCAATTTTAAGTGCAGAAAGATTCAAGCCGAGAATCTCTACTTGAAATTTGATCCAAATTTCCACTACACACTATTTCTGCATTCCCACTGCCCTGTGCAATACCAACTGGAATTTCTCAACATAACTGGGCTCCCTCCACGAGTCTGACAACACAGTCCAAGTCTAGGGTTAAAGAGTAGGAAGGCAGTGAACTCTTCCTGAATTTTGAAGCCTCAACTAGCGTTTTCGAAGGAGTGACAATTTTGGTTTGGGAATAAATGCAAACAAACAACATCTACCATGCCTTTTTGTAACTTCTGTATCAATGTCACAATGTTCCTCAGAAAAGCACACTGAAGACCATGCGCCTCTCTTACTATTCCTATTTTCCACACCAGCTGATTCCTGCTTCACATAAAGCCAAATCACAATTGTTCCAACATGGCAAGTCACTTTTGATAGTTTTGGCAGCAAATACAGTAAGAATATTACTACTACACCTGCAAAAAAAAAAAAAAAAAAAAGAAAGAGCTGTAGTAGTAGGACTGAATAAAACTCAATGGCTCATTTTCACTCTTCCTAAAAAAACAGGGATCAGATTCTTGGATTAAAACTCAGAGAATCCTCTTGCCAACCTCTAGATGTTGGCATCGTAACAAGTGACACCTTCCCAAGACCTCCCTCCTTCTATCCATTACATATGCTTCCTGCCTCTACTTCTTGGTTTTAGGAAACAGTTGGTCAGTTCAATTCATCGGTAAATTTTCTCATTTTCCTGAATTCTAAGTATTTTAAAGAGATTTTAATGTCTAACATTACCAGCTGATATCATCTCTCTTTTCTAAAGGGTATAAAGACATGCCTCTGCCATTAGGGGAGGTAATTTTCAGCTGTAAAGTGTTTTCCTGACTCAGAACTCCAAAACTAAAAACATCTCACTAGAAAGGGAAAAAAAAACCACCCAAAATTACATATAATTCTATCAGCTTCAATTTTCAGATCATTATGCTAACAATGGCTAAGTCTTACACTCCATAACCAATTACACTATCTTGACAGGATCAGAAAGAACCATCAGTATTAAATCTTTTAAAACAGCAGCAATCAAAATCTGATGGCAATTTCATGTCAAAATACAAAATAAAAAAGAAATAAAAATTACATTACCCCAAAACATAACCACAAAATCTTTTGAATAGATGTTTTACAGTGATAATGTTTCATTCCCTTCTGGAAACATCAAGAGCTTTTTCTGAGGCACTGAAGTGCTATCAAAGCCTCCCATTTTGCACAGAACAATCATTACCAGAAAAGCCTTCTGCAAAGCAAGGATTAGGAGCCAGTGACAAAAGTCTGCTGCTTTATTTCAGTATCTGGCTCAACTGTTTACACCTCAATTGGGCAACAAATGGCTTGTACTAGATCTGTTCATTAATGGCTGAAAAAAGATGATTTGCAATGAAAAGAAGGTATGATATAAATTCAGCATAAATATATCACTAAGTCTCCTAGAGTCAAAATAGGCTGGTGAAGGGACTCGAGCACAAGTGCCATGAGGAGAGGCTGAGGGAGCTGGGGGTGCTCAGCCTGAAGCAGAGGAGGCTCAGGGGAGACCTTATCACCCTCTACAACTCCCTGACAGGAGGTTGGAGTCAGGTGGGGGTTGGTCTCTTCTCCCAGGCAACCAGCAGGAGGACAAGAGGGCACAGACTCAAGCTCTGCCAGGGGAGGTTTAGGTTGGATATTAGGAAGAGATTTTACACAGAGAGAGTGATCAGGCATTGGAATGAGCTCCCCAGGGAGGTGGTGGATTCACCATCCCTGGAGGTTTTCAAGATGAGACTGGATGTGGCACTTAGTGCCATGGTCTAGTAACCACGGTAGGGTTGGACTTGATGATCTTGGAGGCCTTTTCCAGCCTGGCTGATTCTATGATTCTATGAAAATAATGACAAAATTGCATGATCACTTCTCTTCCTGTAGCCTAAGTCTGAAACAAATGCACTGAAAAGTCCTTTTATCGTTGTGGTAATGCATGATAGCAGTTTTGTGCACTGAGCATCTAAGGTGTAACTATCCCTATAGGAAACGCTGAAGTTCCCAAGGTATTCACATCTTATTTGTATTTGCACTATGAATGGGCTACATCCTGCATCAGACTGAAGTCCTTTGCTTCTCCACTGTCCACAGGTGGAAGGTACATTTGTTAACTGTTTATATGTGGGGTTTTTTTGCCCATCCCATTTCCTCTCCCACCCTTGTTTCTCCCCCGTGCAGTGCTGCCTTTCAGAAAGGAACACTTTAACATTTGGATGCAAATGTCAGGTTTGCCCCACTGACAGCCTGACCCATAACCAGCAGCATGATTAGGTGATTAGTCTAATAAGTCATAATAATTTTTAGACTTGCTTGAGCAACTGGTGTTCTCTGTGGTTAAAAGGGGAACTTATCACTGATCACACACTCACTGTTCCTTACTTTATGTGCTGTACTACTGATATGCCAAATCCAAAAGAGGTTTTTCTTACAAGCTTTGAAATTGAATAGGCACAAAATGACACATTCAAGGACTTCTTGGCTCCCATTAGCTTATATCAAACCTTTCTTATTACTAAACTTTTAAACTGGGATCTGAATATTGCTGGGGGACAACATGCTTACCTGTCTTATGCATTTGGTTATGGAATATATGACTGAGGTTGCTATGATGCATTTGCCACCAATAAATCACTGTCAATCTTTCCCTCAGCGAGATATGGAAAGTAGAAAGTACAGTAATTTGAATAACGGTGGGAAGACTTATACCCCATTAAATTTCTCCACTGCTTTTGTGCTTCCACTGACAAATTTGTTCACTGAGAAAGTCCAGAGACCAAGAGAGAACTCAGCACTGAAATTCCAGCCTTGCTTTCCACAATATATTCTACTGACCTTAGTATCTGGCTACTGAAGTAGCAAACCGCCCAAACCACGTCTACACATTGTGCAGAGCTTGTGTGTAATTTAAACTCATACTCTGTGGTTTAATAGAGCTCACATATTCTAACAAGATTGCAAAAAATTGAGCAAGAGGAGTATAAACTCTAATCAGATCATTGTGGTCGTTTTCCAAACCTCTAACTACATGATCAAGGTTTCAATTTCCTGTACTTTTTATTACTGGTGAGCAAAAGTGAATGGTAATAGCTATGACAGGCCAAATGGTTTTATGGTATTTGGATAGTTCAGCCCACTTTGCTCACATTATATTCCATTGTTTCAGAAGAGCAATTGTGAAAATCAGCCATATTCTTTCTGCTACTGTGCTCCTCAGTCTTGCCTTGCTGTAAACTGCTTCCAGAGCTGCAGAAATGTAACAGCATTTATCCCAAACTCCACAACACTTAGATGTGCAAGACTTAACACCTTAACCCTACTGAACACGTTTTCTAGGAATTATTATTACCCATCATTACCTAGGAGCATGCTCAATGCAACACAAGAGCAGCTTCTCTCCTGTAGTGATTCAGTTAACAGAATGGGTTTGAATTTTACCTGTCATGTCATGGCAGCTTTATAACACGAGTAACAAAATAACAGTGCATGCATTTAAACAGAAAACACATCTCAGTCTGAAGTGTCTCACACCTCTTGTAATTTTGCCACTGAAGTAGTCTCCATTGGTTTGACATTTCATACTCTCAGTCTCCTAACTGGCTGAGTAGTACTGTGGAAACTTCCTCCCGCCATTCCAACACAAATCGGAGAAACTTACTTCTACCAAGACCCACCAGCTTTCCGGAGCATGTTATGATGCTCTTGAGGCACTAAAGGGAATAACTACACTACAGTTTGTGATTTCTCCATTCAGACTGAGAGATGGGTGTGAGCTGGTACAGCTGCTGCACTGCTTGTCCAGATCTCAGCTGAGCTAGAAGACACAGCATCTCCTCTGCAGCCCACGCAACTGCATTTCCTTTCTGAGAAACCCAAGGTACAGGAGGGAAGGTGACGCATGTACAGGTCCTGCATGGGTCATGACGTGGCTGGGGCAGACATGCAGGTCTAGGGACATGAGCTCTTTTAACATCACTACTGGACTTGAATTATGAAATATGCTGTTACCATTATGGCATGTAGAATTGTTACTATGTGCTCACACATACCATTGAGACCTGGGGAAGGGGAGGAGGGCAGAGGAAGGGATGCAGTCCTCTCATTTCCGAAGAAGCAGAGCAGAACTTCAAACGACTCAAGCAAGTGCAATGAAACCAACCAACTTTCTTTTGCACAACAAAGCAGAAGGTCAGAAAAGAAAACCTAGAAAAGAGGCAATTCTTGTGGACAAAGATCCACATAATTTTAAGTGTCACAGCACAGGTAGAGAGGAAGACTCAGCACCTCTTCCAGTACAGGGACTGAAAGGCACAACCATCAAATAAACCTAGCAGGAATCAGGATCAAAACATGTAAAGCCACAGGAGGTCAATGTGTGGAACCTGCTGACCATTCATGCTGTGGATGCTAGGAGTGGTTCAAGGCAGGGCCTGGACATACACTTAGTCAGTACAAAGGAACCATTTCCAACTGAGTAACTCCTCTGGGCTGAGAACAGCTGGCTTTGGGGAAAGTACTTGGGAGCACCATGTGCCCTAAGTCTCTGTGGCCACCCTTGGAAAAAGATCCAAATTCAATGGACTCTTCAGCTGATAAAACACAGCTCCAGAATCTAAGGAAAATAAACTTTTATTCTCCTTCCAGTGTTGTTTAGACTATTTAGAAACAAAAGCTTTGCATCTCAACAGAACTCCACTACACTCTACAGACAGAAGGGTTGGCTAACATGGATGGGATAAGAGGAACATAGCCTTTGATCAAAGACTTCTGCAATAATGCTTGTAACAACACTTAACCAGGACTGCAGGATACACAGAAAGTACAGCAATGTAACACTGGCCTTGTGTACAACAGTCCACAAAATAAGTATGTGTGGGGAAGTCCCTGCTCCTCCCCAGCAAATCCCACACAACCAGTCTACAGCAAGTGGGAGAAGTGAGCAAAGGGAAAATGGAATGAAGGTGAACTTTAAGAGAATGGGTGCACTGTTGTAACAATGTCTATGTACAATTTTGAGCCACCCAGCACTGAGGCTGTAGCCTCAGTACCCTCTGTCCCTATCTAGTGATGGATCTCAGTCATCTGCTCAGCATCTGCATGAGCACAGCATTCAGCAAGGCGAAACAAAATTCCTTCTTTGTGGTTAGTTAACATCCTGCATGGTTACAACCTACAGTGGCTTTTTGACCTAGTAGGGCAATTTCAACTTGCCATACACTTCTTAAACCTGGACACTGAGAACAGTTCAGCAACAACCCAGCTTATCAGTGTATGTGCCAGCCTCTTTTCCCACTCCAAAACAATAATACTGAAGAGCAGAAATCTTTTGCCTTTGGGCAAAAGTAGCCACAATAAAGTACCTCTTTGTCTGCTAGGATGACCAGGATGCTCTGATTTGATTTCCTCTCTGCAATACCTTCATTTTGCTTCCCCTCACAGAACTGAGCCCCATCACTAGTGTGTTTGGATTGGCCTCTACAGTTCTGCACCTAAAAAGTGTGAAACAAAACTAGCAGAGGTTAACACTTGTATTATTTTGTGGGTATATCAGGAACACTTTTAGCAGGTTTGGTGGGTATTCCACTAAGAGGAAAGTGATAACTAAGTTTTTGATACTGGCAACACTTCACCATGGAGACAGTCTTAAAAAAACCCGTTTGGATATAAGAGGAAAATGCAAATAAACAGGACGAATGATCCTTGTAAACATATGCTGAACCTACTGAAGATAGACAAAAAGAATCCATTCAAGTTCACACAGGAATCGTGCAGAAATTCCACTACTTCCTCTGTAAATACAGCACACCATCTTAACCTGTACTACATCCAGTCTTAATCCTTATCCTTTATTGATCTCCTTACAAACTTTACATTTATTCAGCTATAACTCTTACAGTAATTAATTTTCTCATTCAGACTTGCCATCACCCCAAAATTTTCCCATCAAACAAAAACACTGACTGTCAAATTCATAACCTTAGTGAGTTTACTTTCCAAAAAGGAGATGCCAACTGTAGTGGCAGGAAACACTTATACACCTTAACTAAATCCACACTTACTATACAATTACGAACAAGGCTTTTTAGGAGGATGATACTCATGTGTCACTTCCTAAGGAAAGACTGAAGTTACTTTCCTCAAGGCCAGACCAGTTTTTAATTATTAGAACAGTTTTTTCCTTTTTAAATTTTTCCCTCCTAATGTTGATCCTTTCAATGAAAGATTACATCCAACACAGGTTTTGTGAGGAGATTCCCAATTCCCAGCTATTTTGAGGTCATTTTAGAGAATGTCACCTCCAAAACCAAAAGCCTTCTTTACAAAAAACCCCACTGATATTCTTGCAGGACAAATTCATTCTAAGAATTACTCACTTTGGTGCTGGGGTGGTTTTTTTTTGCAACTTCTCCTGAAACAGTGGGTACTTGTTCTAATCAGGGACAATACTCAACTAGTAAAAACCACTATTCACTCTATATTCAAATACTAATACATTAGGGAGTCCATTGCATTTATCTGAGAACTATTCTACTCGTAGCATCTATCAAATAGATACACTATGGGCCACTTCAAGGGAAGTGTTCTAAGTCAGGCTGGATGGAGCTCTGAGCAACCTGGACTAGTGGAAGGTGTCCCTGCCCATGGCAGGGGGGTTGGAATTAGATGATCTTGAAGGTCCTTTCCAAGCCAAACCATTCTATAAGTCCATGAAACCGCAACATGCAGACACAGATTACCAGCTGTAACTCAGGTAATGCCATGGTGGTTCTTGCTCAAGAGAAAATACAGCAGTCACTAGTTCAATAGGTTATAGAGATTTTGAGTGTTAGGATCACAGGGACATGGGAAGGTTCCATTTTTAAATAGGGCAGGATCATGAACCTCTGCTACCACTTGACTGAAGAGGAAAGGGTAAAGAAGCAAAGTGGTGGATATCTCCTTTTGATGGCTTAAAAATCAAATGAAAAACATTTGCCACTCAACCCTTTATTTCAACCTTCAACGTGTTTACCTGAGTCTCCCTACGGACAAAATAAGAATACTAAAGCCTTACTTTGTACAGGTTATTGCTTATTACAATGAGATCTGCAAGCAGAAGACAAGCTCTGCAATTCATGTCTCTAAAAGGGGCCTAGAACACAGCTAGAAAGAGTTAAATCAACAGACTGTGATCACAAATTGATTATCACCTCCATCAGACATATGAACTCTGCTGTGGTTCCTGTGACTGTACTGACAGTTATCTTGTACAAGAGTGCTACTATAGTAGGAGTCTGAAAAACACCTGCACATGAATTAAGTATACCAAGTAAGACATTCACAGTGACCCTAGCTGAATACTGCTTTGTTCTGGTAAAGGAGAAAGAAGGCAAGCACCTTGATCAACAAGATGCTCAACACCTCAATGAAACCATAACCTGCCTCCAAAATTCACCAGTCATCAGGTTTGCAAGGGGAGGAAAAGAAAAAAGAAAGGAGAGATGCAAGCTTTCAGTTCAGAAAGGCACAAAAAAAAGTCTAAACTGAGAGAAGTCAGATCCTATGTAAAAACTTTTCCAGGCTTTGAAGTTGTACGTATCAGGGTTTTAGTCAGTGTGTGTCATTTACTCACTTTCTAAAAGAGAAAATGATCTCTTATTCTTTACATTAAGCAAAAGTACTACCAAAAGTATAAACAATCCACTAAAATAGCAGCAAGACATAAACATTATTTTCCCTTCCCAGCTCCCTAATCCACAAATACTGTTTCCCCTTTAACATGTGTTTTACTGCTAATTAATCTTCCTTGAGAATTCAGCTTTTAAAGTGTTTCTTAAAGCTTTGCAGGTAGGCTGCATTTTCTCATAATGTTGGTTTAGTGTAACAATATTATATTTAGGAATGAGATCTACATCAACCAACCTTTCATAAAACCAAAACATCCACAGTGCAACATGGTCATTAGTGCCTGCATCCAATACCTTTTAAAGGCAGGATTTTGGAGGTTCAGCACTGGCAGCACTGCTTTATCCTCTATGATTCCATGGCAATTTAAAAGGGTACTTTAATTCCCTGTTCAAATGAAATTGATTCTGTGGTGAAGCTGGGAGGACTGTCCAGGTAGGACAGTCCCAAGTAATTACCCCAAGTAATTCCTCGCGTAGCAATAAATGAGCTCAGACTTTGTGTTGTTACTGAAATCCAACCAGACAGCGAGTTGTGTGTTAACATTAACTGAGTTCTTGCTGTTTCTGGGTTTATCAATACATTCCAAGCCATCTCTCCCTCACCTGGTACATCAAATAAATAAAAAAGGCCGAACAAGATCTGTTGCTTTCTCCTGTTGGACCACAAATCCTGCAGCAAAATATTAAGGCAAAATGAATCACTCAAACTCCTGTGCACAATTTATTAAATTAGACATTCAGATTTCACCTTCCTGCCCTGAAATGCAGCAAGCTGCTTTAGTCTTTGAAAAGAATTAACAGATAAAGACCTGATTCCAGTTACACCTAGGCTACAACTAGAATCACAATTCTGTACACTATGGGATAGGAAGGACTTAAGAAGAAAATGTTCTTAAAAACCCTGTGGTCAAAGATGCATGGAAGCTCTTTACTTCAGCAGTGTCAGTTCTTTAGCAGACCTAGCTGCAAACTAGCTGAAAAACATGACAGTGCTCAGGTTTCCTTTTTCCCTAACTTCTCCAAGGCTTGCAAAGAAAACAGTAGAAAGCTGAAAAACTCAAGTAATTACCCAGTGCTGGCTCTCTTGTATTTTAAGCACTGTTGCAAAAAAACCCCAGCACTCCAGCACAAAGGAAGTGCTTAGACCAACCTCTAATCTAAGCTGCTAAAAAGTACTCCAGAAAGGCATCAAAGTCAGAATCTCAAATCCATTTCTTCCAAATGCATTTCCATAGAATATTTTATCAACAGACAAGCCTCTGTAGTTTTATAGATCTGGCATAAGAAAGACTGAATAGTGCTGAAAACAGTAAGAATAATTACAAACAAAACCATGTCTTGTGCTCACTACTGAGGTATTTTTAATGCTCTACAGAGTGAAACACATGAATTTAAACTGAACAACTAAACCCCTTGAATAAAATAGCCTAACTTTATAAGCACCCTGCAGAGAAGCTGAGAACCCAGTGCCCACAGCTCACTTCTGCAGTCATAACGCCTGTGAGAAATTGGTTACCATCAAGAATAAATACAGAAGACAAATATATAGTGCCAGAAGAAGTTTCATACGGCACAAATACTACATATTGCAAGCCACAATAGCTACTAGGACTTCTGTATGACCATACGCATGAAATGTTTGTACCTGTTTCAGAACCAGGAAACGAAGACAAAGTTCTCCAGGGGCTGGGACCACACATTAACACCAATTTAATGGTTAATGGACAGACACATACAAACAAAAATAATTAGAGCAATGGAATGCATTTAATCCAAGCAAAAGCAT
>NW_008656341.1:0-17029 GCF_000695815.1 Acanthisitta chloris | reverse complement strand
ATTCCTGCTCTGATTACACGATTAGAAGATGTAGGTTTCCACATGTAGTTTTATACACAATGGCAAGCGAAGGAGTTACCCCTCCCAAGTCCTGCACATCTGGAATGCTACAAAACTTCAAGGCACGGCAGTGTGCAAGCCCAGACTGTGTTCCAGACAGCTTCAGCAGTTGAATTCACTGTGCAAAAGGACTTACTTCACACAACATCAGAGACTGCTGGGCAGCAGGGGGAGTATTTGGCTCCTAACTACACTCAAAATGAAGGAAGCCACGAATTTTAAACATTGCCCATCACATTCGAAAGGCATCAGCCAACAGACCCCTGAAGTAGAAAAGAAAGACAATTTAGCAATACTATGCAAGAGCTGAGTGTCAAGCGACTGTTTACTCTCAGCACTGATCCACACCACAACACGCAGTGGGTTAGGTATCAGGAAGAAAATCTGTAAACATTTTAGGGTGGTGTGTTTTCATTGTAAGCTGGAGAAAAATGAACATTGCACACAAGTCAAAAAGAACAGTATTAAGATGCCCAGCAATAGGAAAAATAGGGTTCAACGTCCCAAACCAAGGAATTCTGCTGGTCATAAATCTTTCAAATTTGATGGTACAAAGACCAACTTAAGCACCTAAGCTGACACTGTCTTTGCAATAGATAACAGGTAAAACCACCTTCAGACAGGAAGCCAACTTTCTTCCTGTTATTTAATCAACAATTGCTAACATAAGGCTTCTTTCTCCTTCACTTAAATAATGCCCCAGGATTTGTGAAAGGATAAGACACATACAGATAAACACAGACTGATTAAACAACACATCTGTAGAAGAGCATTTTGTGTGGCAGTAGTATATTCTATGGCATGTTCTATGGGGGAGTGGGACAGCACATGAGGGAAAAAGTGTTTCATGCAGAAAGCTCAAAGAGACTGCCAAAAGTGAGTGTGGGCTTCTCTTACACCAGTGAATGTAGGTAAAATCCCTCTTGCTTGATAAAAATTCCAAAGTGTCATCAGGGGAGGAAAAACAAAAGTAATGATTCTTGCCATACAGGTAGAAGGTATGAAAAAATGTGTAATCAAACCTTTTCTACATGACGCCCCCAACTTTTTCCCCCCTAGAAAGAAGAGTATAAATACACTAAAGAGCTTAATGACAACTTATCAGCTCTCATCATATATCAGAACTCTAACCAGCACACAGATAACACTGACACCATGTGCAAAGGACTGATCTTTAGCTGTATTTCAGCTGTAATTCTGATGACTGCAGCTTATGGAGCACCTCTAGCAACTAAAGAGCAACTCCTTACCTCTTTAATAAGCGATTTAAAAATCCTGGAAAAAAGCAAGGATGTAAGTGGTGATTTTCTTTTATGCTAAGATTCTTTTCTATTTGTTTTTTCTCTGTTTTTACAAAAACCTAACTTTTTCTCCCCCTTCTCTACAGAAGATTTATGTTGACCTTTACACACCAAATGATAAGCAGGTGAGTTTAAATTATGTGTTTTCAGAAGGATCCCTATGATATAGCTGCTTTAAAATGAGGCTTTATTGAGTTACACCAAAACATTTAGCTTAGCAGAAGGGCAGATGTAAAACACAAATCTGAGCAGGTTGAAGTCAGTTGAGTGCAATTACTAAAACAAACTTATGCTATTGATTTTTGTTCTCGAACATTAACAGGCTGATAAGCAATGTTATCTCATTGCTCTGGGCAGCACATAACACAGAATAAATCCTCCCTATTCCTCCGGCTTAATACGTAGTTGAATGCACAGGAGAAAAAGTGTTTTATGAATTATTGCAGGAGCCAATACTGTTGTACTAAGACTAACACAAGGACAACATTGAGAAACAGGCTTACAGGTAAGATGAAATAAAGCAATATCTAGATGAAATTGCTCATATTTTATCTAAACTAGAGCCACTAGTAGGTTCTGTTTAAGACATTGTAAGTCTTGTATCTTCCCCTAAAGGATGCAACTCAGTTATGTTCTGCCTAATCCTTCTCAGGAACAAAACCTTACCAAGCCCTTCTGGATACATAAGCTAAATACCATGTTTTATGGCACAGAGTTAATACCTAAAATTTAGTTCCACAAGAATACTCTCACTGTGGTCACTCCTTTGTGAGAAATTGCACAGCAGAGTGCAGAGAGTGTTCTAAGTGCTGCTTTACTACAGACTACTTATCACTGACAGGTTGCTGATTTGTACTGCTTTTCATTCAGTATGCAAACAGACCAAAACCCATGCATTATGTATTATTTGGAAGTAGTTAAAATCTTTACAGAAGTTATCTGTTAACCACTTTGAACCTCCAGCTACATTTTTAATCCAGAAGAATTCTCACTTAACAGTAATTTTGTTTCAGTAAAGATTTAAAGTCAGATTCTGCAACCACTTCCTTATCTGAGTCACTTTTCTCATATGCTGGTAAGATCTAGATGCAACTATCTCAGAGCTCCAATGCTTAAATGCAAATGTTTGAGGCTGATTAGTAACATATTGTCACTGAGTGCCTGAAATAACTTTACACATCACTCTTACAAGCTATTTATCACATCCAAAAGCCAGATCTGATGCAGACATTAGCGCAACCCAAGTGCATTAACTGAAGATGCCTCTAAGAAAGGCCACTATAAAACTGACAGGGGCTCTGACTATTAACCTGCTTGTTAAGACATGATTTCTAGATGACAAGGAGTAAGGCTTGATTTAGGAACAAATACTATAACTCTGTGTTCCTGAGAGATATTCCAGTGCTCTGAGTGTCCTGTAGATCACTCACCTTTTAAAAGCTACAATACTCTACCAAAGAGCTAAGGCCACATCTAACATCTTACACTAAGAATTTAAGGAGAACAAACTATATGTTGTAGAAAACAAACAGCTCAATTCCCAAGGATAAAAACAATGGGTAATTCGGATTTTTAAAAACTGAATCAGTTACCCTCAAGAAACAAGTTACATACCTAACAATTTTGCTGACTGTTTCAGGAATGCAGTTCAAGAACTCTACAGTGTTACCAGACAGAAATTACCATCTTGGAGAATGAAATTGAAGATGAGGATGCCAGACACGCCTTGCGGAATATTTACAAGAATCTCAAGGGTCTTATGGTAGGCAAAGTTTTACAAATGTTAAAATAAATAAATAAGATAAAAGTGCTTCAGCATTACTAAAAAAATCATGCCAGAATCTGCATCTATGTGTCAAAGTCTGTGTGTTATCAGCTCTTGAGAACACAGGATTTCATATAAAAATATCCTAATGTTAACTCTATGACAACATCTATTTGCATGGTTAGCCAGGGCAGTAAAACAGATTTGAGCCCTCCTAGTTATACCAGCCAACATTTAACAAAACATGATGTTTATTCTCTTTACTGAATCATGCTATGCTGGCAAAAACTTGCTTTTAGGTGCTTAACCATTATTTGTACATCTATAGCTTAAAAAACTGTGCCATAAATTTATGACTGTAAAGGACCCAACAAGGAATGGAGTTCACCTGGACACACTACTAAAACAAACTCCATGGCTAAGAGATCCTTGTACCATCCTTGTACAATCCTCCTCAGGTTGTAAATATTAGGGGTTCTTTTTGCTTAAAAGAAAAAAAATAGCATACAGAAGTTGATGTGTTATTGCTAAAATTACCTAGCAAGAGAGGTGTCACAAATCAATAAAAATATTTGGATTGCAGGACAAAAATCCCACAGGAACTGGATGCAAGATCTGTGAAGCTCACGACAAGAAAGAGTTTCCTGAATTTCACCAAGAACTGAGCAGCTTTCTGCAGTCTATGCTAAAGGGAATCAGATAACCACATTTATTTTCACTGCTACATTATTTATTTGTATTTAATTACAACTAATTTATATATGCTGCCCTGTGGCATACAACTAGCTCACTGTCCATTTTGGGACTAATGTATGTTCCTAGTGTGGCTGATAAGACAGTTTGTTTTAAGATCATACTTGATCCTTCCTGTAAGCCCTAGGGGCTCAAAATATTCTTTGGAAAACTAATTAATTCTTTGTCAATAAACTGAGATAACTATTTATTGAAAAAAAACCTAATTATAGATTATATTTAATAAATTTCAGTAACATAAAAATCATGTGTAGAGTCTTCTTTTTTAAATGATATTGTCCTTAAAAAACCCCAATGAAGCATTTACCAGCATGTAAGTGTGCACGTACCAGTCTCAAAGCAAGATACCTGCAGATATCCTTTATAAAGCAATAGAAAATACCCATTAATTCTGGCATACAGCACAATTGGTACAAGTGATAGTATCAAGTTGCTTCCCAAAAAAAGAGAAACCTCAAAGCTTTTAGTTTTGTGAGCTGTACTACTTAGCTACACAAGCTTTCTGCAGGACACGTTTTTCTCATTGGTGTAAGCAAAACAAGTAGCTCTCAAAACCTTCAGAGACAGGAGAACATGATGAAAACTGTAACACACCTGAAAAAATAACTGTGCAGGTAACTGAGGTCTCTGAACACTTGCACAACCAATTCCTTCCAGCAACAACTGATATAAAATTGATGATTAATTAACATACAGATGCATGTGAACACATGCTGCCTTGAGCATCCACAAAAATCTTCCTGTGGAACCTCAGAAATGTGCTTACTCCAGATGAAGAAGGACTCAGACATGGTAAGTTTTATGCAGAAAAAAGATAAGAGCATCTTTTACAGTCCAAAAGCCACAACTCAATGCTAACAGCACAGCCTATAAGTAAGCCAGTTACCAGCCTATCGTTTAGCCTTTGATGTGCTTTCCTGGTGGGTGTGGTATGGAGTACTTCACATTACATTTAAAACCAGAGTAACAATGGAAAAAGCAGCAGTTTCCTTGCATGCTGTAAAGAGAAAAAAGGCGTTAATGATAGCTTTCTGCCAAAACTGGGAAAATACTTACAGCACTGCTGTCTGTTGCTCTACTTATCTTCTCTTCCCACAGTGAAGGAGTGCTCTGTCCCCACCCACGAGGACTCAGAAAAGCAAAATATTGCCAGTCACCTCAGCCACAAACAAATAAGCTCCACCCTCTTCTCAAATCAGATGCTTTCCAAGTGACAGCCTGTAATAACAGAAACACCTGAACACAGCAGGACACAGACAAGAAAAGAGACATTTATTCATAAGATCTCTTTCCAGTCAAATCCCTGTAAATTCAGATTCCTCTTTACACATATTCCTTACTTAGCAAATTCTTAAAAGCAGCATAAAAGAATGAAAAAAAATCTCTCTTTTAAACAAAGTGAGACAGTATCTACAGACACAGAAAGCACTGAGCCTATGACAAAAAGAAAAACCAGTTCTAAAAACATCTGTAAGAACTGCCTGAACACTAGTGACTTCTGGCTAGTACTGCCACCTGTGGAGGCTAGAGTGCAGAATCTTGCACCACCACCCACAGTGAGTGACCACAACAATCAAACCGAGTGAGGCTGAGATCACCTAGCAGTGGCACTGACCTGCAGAGCCAAATCCAGAGACTCCTCTGAACACACCTGCTGGACCCCCCCATCAGGTCTGATTTAGTTGGAAGCTGATCCAAGAGGTGTTGACTTGCACTCTAGTGTTAAGTATTAGGGAAGGAATAGAAATATAGTTCAGTAATAAATGTACAGTTTATGATTTAAGACTAGTAATTAATAGATTTCCAGCTGTAAGAACATAATATAAGTCAGCTACAGTGGTGTGGGTTTAGATTATTATGTCACCCCCTTCAGTCACTGGGTCACTTGGTGAACATTATAGCTTTTGGAATCAATTGCATGTAAAGCCTCTAATCTACCGCAAAAATCTGCACCCCGAAGTAACAGCATCCCACAAAGTTCCAGTCTCAGGCCAGACGTTTGTCTGCATTGCAGCCCCAGCTCTCAGCAACCTCAGAGGGTGCAGGAGCAGTTTTCTTTGAACACAGTTCTGCTAGTAATTGACACTCCTTCAGCATTTCCTTAAGCACAGGAACCCTCAACTTGGACAAGTTGGTAAAACTTAGCCTGTGGTCAAACCATGCAGCTGGGCATCCCATGTGGAATAACCAAGACAGCTTCTAAACAGTAAGTGTTGAGTAAGGTAGGAACAGCCAAATACTTCAGAAAGCAGGAAATGATGGCAAAGAGATACTCACCCATGCATTCATAAGGAAAGCAGGAGCTGTAGCTAACAATTTCACAGCCACAGTGTGAAAATACATACACATTTTTTTGCTTTTGGTGTGCACAAACTGCTTTGGAGTAGGGCTGCAATGTTCTGAGACAGCTGCAGGTTTACAGTCAAGCAAAGCAGAGGCTTGGGCTGTCCAGGCCCTAGTTCTGGGGATTGACACATTACTTTAGCACAGCAGCCATGCTCTCCTGTGGATTTCCCAAACATTTTCAGGCTGGCACTTGCCCTCCCATGCAGATCTCCAAAAAGCACTTCAAGACATCTTTTCAGAGAAATACTTGCATAAAGAATTGTGATGCATACAGGTACCTGAGTCATGAGGAAGTTGCTTGTGTTGCACATGGCTGTAGTAGTTTTTGTCTCAGATTTACAGGTCACTATAGCTAAGTTCGTGTACTTAAACAGTAGCTGCATGATCAGCTCTTGTATTTGCCCAAGCTTTAAGAGATGTCTTTAAAAGAAAAATGTTATATTAAAAGCATCTGAAAATGCATAGCAAGGTGAACTTTACTATATATGCCTTTCCCTGTAAGTTGTAAACAAACCTCTGCAGAACCCCTTGCAATACTTACAAAAATCATTTCCTTGAGCTTTCTTCTCCTGCTTGATCACACAGCTTAGGTATAAAATTAAAATGCATGACATGTGCCATGACTGTGACAGTATGAAGTCTGCGACATGGTATGACATGACAAATGATGTGTGACATGATGTTATGCACATGACACCCATGTGATGTGACATGTGAGACATGTGCCACATGCAACACAAGATGCAAGACATGGACGTGATATGTGACACATGATCCATGTGGCATGGATGTCAGATTCAACAAGTAGGGCACGCTACATGTACATCACATTTGATGTGTGTCACTCATGACACTTGAGTCGTGTACAGGTGCAGCAGGTGCATCTGTATATGTATGTAAAGAATGAGTACACACACACACACACACCACCCCCACCACATACACATATGTACATTAATTTTCACCCCTGGACCTCAATTCTTCTCAAGCAGGGAGGGGAGAAGCTGAGCCCTCAACAGGAGGCTGCTGGTGCTGTTCATGCTCACATGTGTATGATGCATACCTCCTCTGTGTGCATGTACCTGTTGGGAATAAATCTTCAGCCTCATTACTGGAGCTGAAGCACTCCTTTCTGTCTCAAGCTTGTAGGATAATACGTTTTAAAATTACTGAAGCAGCTGAGGAAAAACCTGGACACAACACCTACCTGCTTCATTTACTAGCTCAGTGCATTCTGCATATGCTGTATCCATCTACAAGCACTGGATCCATACTGGTGTCAAATCAATTTCCCAAGCACACAGCTATCATGTCCAGGCCACCAGACCATTTTGACAACCAAACCTCTCTCTTCCTAAGAAGGCACCTAAGTTCCACACAAGTTTCAGTTTGCTGCTCAATTAAAAACACGGCTGAAGGACACAAAAAAAAGCTCAGTACTTGTACTTAAGGCTTCTACCTTAGCTACAGGAAGTAGCTTGGTGCTGATAGCTAAAGTCTAAGCCCAGAGTCCAGCAGTGTACAGAATGTGGGATGTTACACATACATCAGCTATGACATGTATGCCACTTGTAGCATGTATATGTAGGTATAGCAAACACTTGTCAAGGAAATTTATTGAACTTTTAACACTTCTGAAAAAAAGGCAACACTCCACTCCAGCCTGGAATACAATGGCCATTCTCAAGTATTCTTAGAAAGAAAACATTACCCAGAGCAAATGCCACAAAAAATCACGAACACCCTCCAAGTTAAGAAACACTAACAAAACAGACGAGCAGAGCAGCAAGAAGTCAAGGACTGAGTATTAACAAGTCACTGAGTTCAACAACTTGGAAAGAAGCACAAGATCATGCCCAGAAAAGATTCTACATAGTACACAGAAAACAAAACAGATTAAGGAAAAAAAATACCAGCAGGTATTTTTAGAATCCTCTAACGATAAGAAGCTGAAACATGACTACAACACTACACTATTACTGAAGTATGAAAACACTTCGTAACTTCAGAGTTTCCCACACTTGCCAGATTTACAAATATCAAGTAACATAATCCAAGTGTCTTATATAGCTAAAACATATCAGTATTTCACACCTCCACACAAAAGCCAAGTATGGCACTTTACAACATCCTTTTCAACACTATCACAATGCTACTATATTCTTATCAGAACTTACAAAGAAGCAACTTCCCTCTTGACAGGGAAACACTTGGCAGGTTACTATGCATGCAGACAATTTTCTGAGGACTGGTCAATACAGTGAAGTCTCTGTGGGTGGAGTCGTCCAACTCATTCACAAGTACTAACGTTGATGGTCTTTGGGGCAGTCCAGAAAAGCTGAAGAAACTGTGTTTCTAGTGACTTCTGTACCACATCACATTATTTTCTTATTCACAGCTTTGACACCTGTGAAATTCTTTAAACCCACCAGCAAAACCAGAGTGACTGTCACAAAAGAGCTGAGTAACAGTTGGTAAACCTCACATTTGAAAGAATACAGATTATTTTTTTAACTCTTATACAAGAAATGATATATAGTAAACTACAAACCACTTGGCAAATCCAGGCTGAACAAAACTCTTGATACAAATAGCAAAGGAAACCTACAGATAAAGTACAGATTGCCCTTTTTTTGTTTCTGGCATTCTCAGATTGAAAAGAAATCCAGCTTTTGCCAATTTTTCTTCTGTTCTAAAGTCAAGAAAAAGGCAGAGATCAATATGTAGCAACTATGAAACTATCAGGAATGAAATGTTAATAACTCCACGGGGTGGAGGGATGAGGGAGCACAAATGAGGTGGCATGGGAGGGCAAAGCAGAACACATTTAAAAGCTCTTGCATACTCCTTTGAGGAAACATCAACTTTTGGAAACTGCTGAACTGTTACAGATCATTTAATAATTGCATTTAAGCTGACAAGGAGCAGCTCTGTATTATTTTCTTGCTGCAAATATGAACCTACGGTTAAACATTTTAGTAATCAGAACTGCATTTTACTGAAACAGATCATCTGCCTCACAGTCAGTCACTGAACTGCTCAATATGTGGAGACTTCATAATCCAGGACCCATAACCGTGCTCCTCTAATTTTGTCTGCAGCAACGATTTAGCTTCTTGGTACAACTGAGATTCAATCTAAAAAAAAAAAAAAAAAGAGAAACCAACCAAAAAAAGGAAGACCTTGAATAATCTCAATAATTATGGCTACAGAGATCTGTGTCCTTTATATATAATAGGCATATAATTACATATTATAATATGTAATATTATTTGTATACATATGAATGTAGTATGCAGAAGCACAAACTTTGTAGAAAATAATACCTACAAATCTCACAGTTTTCTCAGCTGCTGACAGTGAGACAAAGTGTTATAGACTGAAAACATACTCCTTTTACATGTCTGGGCATTTAGTGGGGTGAGAAAACTGTTCTGTTAAGCATTATTTTTTCTCAGTGTCCTTTCAGTTTCAACAATATCTTGACACAAAAAATAAACACTCAGTATCATTCAATGCAAATCTAAACACATGACCAGTCAATGAACAAGTGATTTTGGTTTAAAGCAGTTTTTGAATCACTTAAGCAAAAAGACCTCTTGCACATTTTGACAGGAGGAAAGGAAGACAGCTACTTGAAACAAGCTGTTCAGGTAAAGCCTTCAGCAAAACAGCAAGTCACCCCTGGCTACCCACTAAGCTCTGAGAGTAGCCACTAGGAGAGCCCTTACTCCAACCCCCCTCCTTGCAGCACTCACCTTAGCTCCACGGTATGTTGCCATGTCGAGCAAATCACTGCGTCCTGCTTCCCTGGCGAGCGCCTTGAAGCGACTGAACATTGCTGCCTTGCAGAGGCGACTTGCCATGTAAGTGCCACTCTTGAATGGGGAGCTGCAGGCAGAGCGAGAAGAGAGCTATAAACTCAGCAGCAAATACATTACAGGTGTATTCCTTTGATCATTACTCCAATGAACCAGCACAAAACAATAAGGCTAACTGTTATTTCCAGCAAAATGAAGAAAAGTCCTAACCTTTCAGAGGTTCTTCCATTTACAACATTCACAACCTCCAGGGTTGCATCTGACAATGCCCAGTTCAAGCTAAGATTCCTCTGGTTTAAATCTGTTTCAACTGGATGTGCAGCTTTCACCAAGTAAATATGAGATCTGTTGACCACGTAAGGCATGGGAAGCTTTGATGTCAGTTCATCATCGAGACGCTGCTTTATAGTTATTTCTAGTCCTCTTGTATCCTTACAATTTCCATCTCCTATTAGACAGAACAGGATCAGTCACACATAAGTACATCAAATTTAAAAAGAAAGCTAAGAATGCAGATGTGTTATTCATTCATAGACTATACTTTATAATAGTAATTTTTCCACATAAAACTAACATTCGGAAAGATCAGCAGATCAGTTCCAATATTCAATTTGCAGAACAAGTGTGAAATCACGTTTTAATCTCCACAGTTATCATTACTTTCATTGAATGCCTTCTTTTTTGAACAGTTATTTTTCATCAACTCTTTAATGTTTCCTGCAGAAGACACCACCAAGCTATACCTCTGACAGTCCAGATTAGAAAATATGCTAGGGAGTTTGCTCACATTACTCCACATACAACAGCATTTCTGACTGCCTACTAAATAAATACACTTTGGCCAACTGCATCTCAAAGAAGGGTCAGAATTTCCATTATAAGGGCAACACATTATAGATTATTATGTTCACTTTGAATACTACTTAAATGAGCATATTGGAAGTTTTCCTATTGCTTTTAAGTGGCCCAACTTCCTCAAAATGAACCAGCAGACATTCACTACTTCTTGCACTTCAAAAACCTTGTTCTGGTTTAGAAAAGGAAAAGCTGCTCCATCTTCAATGCCTGGGAAACTCAGACACCTGTGTACTAAGTCTCATAATACAAATCCTGAGAGGAAGAAATGGCTGAAAACGTTCAGAATAACACTCATTAATGAATTTAATTCCATCACATAAATAAAAGCTACTGAAGTGAGTTGTGATAAACAGTATGGTCTGCCTGACTGCTACAACGTCCTGAGAATTCACTATCACCTTGGTATCCTTCAACAAACCATCTGTTTGCATAACAAAGACAAAGTGGGGCAGGGAGGGAGGCAAGGAGGGTGCAGAAAACTGAGACGGCATTTAACGTAACCAACACTTTCCAGAAGAGCTCCTAAGATACCCCAGGGTGTAACAGAGCATTTTCAGTTAAATCCTGGCAGGTTTTCCACCACTGCTCAATTCCACAGTTAAATGACTAACACTGTTACCTTAAAGTCACCATATATCTGACTTAAGAGTTAACACAGCATTTGTCACACTTGGTATTTCCTCAAGATAAAATGTGATTTGTTAGAAAACAATGCTGAATTTCTTCTGTTACTCCAATACATACTGAAGGAAGGGCTGGCAATGTGGCAAGCTAGAAGAAACCCACAATGACTGAGTTTTACATTAGGGCATCTCAAAGATGACAGGAAAAAATATATACACACTCAGCACCTTTTCAGAAAAACACTGTAATTCTTTTAAGAATCATCTTGGTTTAGGTGATGCTGTATAAAATGTAATCAAAGTAGAACAGGGGAACTTACCCACAAGAATATTCTTGATATACACTGGCTCAATGAAGTGACTCAACAATGCTCCCTGAACACCAACCACTTCCCATTTTGTCAGCTTGTCACTAGCTGACATGCTCTTCACTCTGACAGTTTTCGATGAACAACAAACAGCCAGGTAAATCCTGCCATCTATAGCAACATGGAGACTCAGGTCTTCACTGGCTTCATAAGCAGGTAGAGATTGTGGACTGAGATGTCTACAGTAAGACAAGAGAATAGATTCCAGTGAGAAAGCACTGTGATCAGAGATTACTGCAAAGTGGTATCTAATACGAGGAAAAAACCTATCATACATCAGGGCCTTACATTATATTCAATGTTTGTAACTTTTAGAAACACCAGATTCAGCTGCTTAAGTGCTCACAAAACTGAGATCAGTATTTAAATAGGAAACAGCAATTCAACCTAATCCTAGCCATCAGTCGTGCACGCATTAAAAAAGATCAATGCTGCCAAAAAGCATCACTTGGTGTCTACTTAAACTATGACAAAAGTTACTTGGAGGCTGTTCCTCTTGTGAAAAAGCAGCTGTCAAGTTATTAATATCCCTTCAAATATAACTTACACTGTGATTCTTCAAAATATTTAGAACAAGGGGAGGCAACGCATAAGGGAGACAAAATGGTGATTGTTCTGAAGCAAAACATAGTTTTTCCCCTTAACTAAAAGGGCAAGAAATTAAAGCCTAGAGCTTTGAGCTAACTCTCCAAGGTTGCAAGTTATGTGTCTTTTATGTATGGAAAAGTTATGGTGTGACATTATTCCCCTGTACTGATATAAGGGACACAAAACAACATTCATAAATTGGTAAAGCAGTGATTGATGCTGTTAAATGTCAAAACTACTCAAGCCCCCCCCCCCAACTTTCAGAAATTTAACAGAAATTAAAAGTGTAAAGCTAAGTACAGGAGTGTATTTGCCCCATCAAGTTTCTTTCATTATCTTTTATCTACACAGGAGCCTTTTCTTTCAATTCAAGGCCTTTTGTATGCTCATCTTGTGGTGCAAAGGATGACATTAAGTCATCACATCCACTTGCTCAGTGGTTAAATTAGTATTTATTAGTATTTTATTAGTGTCTTGGGAGGGGGGTTAACAGGTAATTAAACAGAACCTCATCCTGCAGCTACAACTCACAGAGAAATTTTTGTACCATCATGTTGAGCTTAATCTCATACATTTATCACTACTACCCTGTACATTACTGTTCCCAAAGCATGAAAACGAAAAAAAAATTAGAAGATTCCCCCATCTGAGAAATGTGTAACAATTTCCTCATTCACAATGTGTTTGTCACTGCAAACAAATTACTCTTCTACTAAAACATCTCTGAAAATACCACAGTACTTACAGCTCTGACTTCAACTGAGCAGTTCCTTTGGGCAGCTGGTTCATGTAGAGGGACAGAGTTGTATTTTGCTTTAGGGTAAGCAGCTTCGAGCCTGGGGCTGTGTAAAATATGGATCTCTCTGTCTTTGCTGGGTTTTTATCATAAAACAGCAAAAGATGTCTATACAAATACCTAAAAGAAAGTGCAATGGTAAATGTGAAGAACATTGCTTGGGTTACTAAACCATAGATATTCACATGACTTGAAAATAATCCAGAAGGTAAAACTCAAGTGCAAAAGTAAAGCTGGGAAGAAGTGGCTGCAAGGGAATGATTCGCAGCCACACTCTCACCGAAGCAGGGAGCGCCTGGCAGTGACAATGGCATGGCTGTCATGCACCACTCTGCCACACGGTTCCGAGAGCCGGCTGTAATTACAGTCTCCCGTTCCCAGAGCTACCACTTCATGCTGTCCACCTTTTCAAAAGAAAACACTTCGTTTTACGAGACTGTGGTGTGTTCACCTGGTCTGGCTGCGAGGTGCCCACACTCCCAAAGCTCTGTGGGAACACAACCAGTCCAGGTTTGCCACTCCCCACAACTCCCCCTCACTACAGACTTGCCTTTTTCAATGATGAAAGCAGCCAGAGAACTGCCACAGCCTTGGTACTCAGGGTGTTTGGCAATCAGGCTGTTAAATACTTCTTCAAGTGTTTGTGAAAACTTTTGATATACGTGCAGCTGTCCTCCTTCTAAATAAAACAGTAATAGCAACACACAAATGTGCAGGTAGGGGAAAAAAACAGACATGATCAACCATTTGCCAAATTATAAAGCCAAAACACATGCTACAACACACTCCTGGGACTCTGAAGTTTAAAACCAGTTCAAGAATACCTAAATACTTGATGCTTCTATTACTCATTTTAATCAACCAGGATATGGATCAAGTTTGATCACACTAGTTCAAGTGAGGACAGAAAGACTGTTTCCATCTGTCACTAGTTCACTTAAAGTCAAGGAATTTACTGAGGTTGTGGCTATTTGTAGAACCAATGGTCAATCTTCTACCTTAGTGACACTAATTCTTAGAGCATTCTTCAAAGAGATAATGCTTAAAACAACAGCAACAACAAAGGATTAAAATTTAAAAACAAAACGGATGAAAAAAGCACTTGCTGGATAGTTTGAATCAACAGAGAAAAACAAGATTGCTCCTTACCAATACAGGTCCTTGAAGCACAAGCAGAGATTGCTGGAGTATGAAGGCTGGCAGGAACACAGGGAAAATCTAAGAATTTAATAAATTTTACATTTGGATGGACATTTCTAATTTCCAAACATGTATCTCACGCTATTTCCAAGCAAAGTAAAGTTTCTTAATTATCTAAAAATTTTCTGTTCTGATTTTAAAGTCCTTGTAAGCTTGGAATTATTCCGGCAGCAAACCTTGAGAAAAGATAAGTATTATGGTAACTGAACTCTGCTCAAAGCAGTAACTCAGTGGGGAACTCCTTGAATCATAAAAATTCAAAACCACTTAAGAGGTACTTCATGGTGCTGCACCTAGTGAGTAGCAAATCAAGTAAAGCAGCAGCAAATAAATTCCTTGAGTATTCTTGGCCCTGTGCTACCAACTGATGCTGCTCCTAACAGACAAATGCCAAAGGAAAAACCCATTTTCAGAACCAAGTAACACATAGCGCTGCCCAAAGGATTAAAAACCCCTTACATAGGCCCTGAAGCTGAAGCATTTAATGAAACCACACACAGGTTTTGCATAGGAAACCATTAAGCCAAACTTTACCACTGTTGCTAGAGGATTTACCTGAATTTTCAGAAGGCTTTGCCCCTGGGTTCTCCAAGTTAAGTAGCTGAGCAAGAGCAAATTTAGCTGCATTCTTTTTGGATTCCTTCTTGGTACTTCCCAGCCCAATCTTGTAGGAAATATCATTTACCACAGCACAAAAGGCAAAATAAGGCCTTATGATATTGCCTTTAAAGACAGAAAAAAAGAAATAAAGCAGGCACAATTAGTGGGATTACCTTTTATCCATGGCTTTATGTCCTTATATTAATTCCAAGGACAAATACAAGACAAAAAGACAATTCTGGCAAAATACAACTCAAATCTTTCACTGCCACAGGAAATTTCGGCAGCTTTTGTTGCCTGTTCACAAAGTTCTGGCAGCAGCCATAATTCTATACCAAGTCACCTGATCAAATCCTGTAGCACTTCATCATGAGACACAGCTGTATAAGATAACACGATGGCAGCCAAAAAGTAACACAGGTGGAGGGTAATGCAAGCAACAGTAAAAAAATCCATCTGTATTTGTGCCACCAATACTAACTGCAGGAACCCAGATAATCTCCAGGATAAGTATGTAATTCTTTATCTAGGAAAAGAAGTGGTATTTACCTGCCAGACTAGTTTCCTTCAATTCAACTGACATGTGGTGCATTTGGGCAAACTGATGCAAGGCAGACACTGGGTGTATTATTCCCTGTTTATATCTTGCAGTCAACTCCTCCAGGCTCTTCTGTGAAGGAAGCACTGGTAATGGGGATGTGTGTGCTCCTTTAGAAAGAAAAGGTTCTTAAATGAAATGGAGAACTGAGCACACTCGCTGACAGTGTAAAGCTGTTCACAAGAAATGGTTTTTAGATGCTTCTTAGAAGAAAATAGAGCAAAATTTACTATAGAACACTATTGTTTTGCACTGAATCCATCAGTAACACCACCAAATGAAATGGGTGTACTTCCTCTTTTAAAAGCATAAAAGCTTTTACTTTGAGCAGCAAATCCAGTAAGCACTGAATATAGACTGCAAACAAATACAACCTATATCTCTCCTCTCCTCTCTTGGAAAATCAAAGCTCTTAATAGCAGATTGGAAACAGTGGAGCCTGTGGTTTTTCACACAAAACTATGCAGCACTGGAACTCAGCTGTAGGCACTACAGAAGTTTCAGCCACCACCAAACAGAATCATCAGCTTCACGGGTGTGACATACCCAGGCACAGGCATTTCCCAGCCAAGATGAACTAAAATCAATCCTTACTTTTAAGTCTCATAAGTAGGTGCCTTTACCTCAATGCAGCTATTCAAAATACATCCTAGAAGTGCAGTTAAAACCTTGCTCAATGATATCTGCTAAAACTCCCACAGCAGAACATTTCTAATTTCCAAACATGTATCTCACACTATTTCCAAGCAAAGTAAAGTTTCTTAATTATCTAAAACCTTTCTGTTCTTATTTTAAAGTCCTTGTAAGCTTGGAACTATTCAGGCAGCAAACCTAAAGATACATTACATATTATGATAACTGAACTCTGCTCAAAGCAGTAACTCAGTGGGGAATTCTTTGAATCATAAAAATTCAAAACCACTTAAGAGATACTTCATGTTGCTGCACCTAGTGAGTAGCAAATCAAGTAAAGCAGCAGCAAATAAATTCCTTGAGTATTCTTGGCCCTGTGCTACCAACTGATGCAGCTGATCCTGCATTTTAGCAACCTCTATAGCACTTTTATCTTGAAATTTATCATTATAACACGCTGAAGACTGCATAGATCACCCTACAGTAAATTATGAACAAACTTGCAGTACGCAAATACATAGTTAGAGGAACAAGGTTGAGGAGATACTAAAGGCGGCATGTAAGAAAATATAGAGATAAGCAAAAGCAGCAAAGGGTTGCAAAGTTACTTCCACGACCTTTAAGAGCTCTGTGCATACAATCTGTAAAACACTGTACAATCCCAGTGTATAAACTGAAAACTATACCTGAGTTTCTGGCCAGCTGGGGCTTAGGGCTCC
>NW_008656340.1:0-7242 GCF_000695815.1 Acanthisitta chloris | reverse complement strand
CCAACCCAACCCATTCCATGATTCCATTAAAAGCTGTTTTAAATTGTAACATCAGCATTTTCCTGAAGGTTCCTGTGGAATTTGATGCTTTATGGATGAGTCAAGTGGCAGTGGAGGGAGGAGATTCCAGGTGGTGTATGGAGGGATTTTAGATACTTCCATAGTTCGTTAGGGAGTTGGAATGGACCTCAGAGATCATCCAGTCCCAACCCCCTGCCCTGGACAGGGCCATCTCCCACCAGAACAGGTTGTTCCAGGTTTTATCCAACCTGGAATGAACATGGACAGGGTTGGGACATCCACAGCCTCCCTGGACAACCTGTGCCAGGGTCTCACCACCCTCACAGGGAAGAACTTCGTCCTGATATCTAACCTAACTTTCCCCTCTTCCCAGTTCTTCCCATTACTCTTGTTCTATCACTCCAATTCCTAACCAAGAGTTCCTCTGCAGCTTCCCTGGAGCCTCCTCAGACCCTGGAATGTTGCTCTGAGGTCTCTACACAACCTTCTCCTCTCCAGGTTGAACAGCCCCATCTCTCTCCTTGGGAAGGTTCTCCACTCCTCTCATCAGCTCTTTGTCCTTGCTCCAACAGCTCCATGTCCTTCCCATGTTGGAGACACCAAAACTATATGCAGAACTCTAAGTGAGGTCTCACCAGACCATGGAATGTTGCTCTGATGTCTCCACACAACCTTCTCTTCTCCAAACTTTCTCCAGACCAGAACATCTTTGCTTTTCCTGCTTGAATGTGGTTGGAAGATGCTAAAGTCCAACCATTCACCAACACTCCCAATTCCATCTCCACTCTCCAAACTGGGATGAGCACTTCAGGGATGAGTTGGGAAGGCCTTGAGGACACTGTGCTTCATGTCCTCTAGTTCAACCACAGCCCATGGCCAAGGTCATGGCTTCGTGACAACCTCCTCATGCAGAGCAAAGGTGAAGAACTCAACATCTGCCAGGCTGAAGATGCTCAACTCTTTCCAACAACTCTCCTCAACCTGGCAGATGACCTAACTGGGAATCCAGAGCTACCATGGCAACGGGAAAGGTCAGGAAATGCTTTAGATGGTATTTCAGGTGGGCAGAAAAAATGTTCTATTGGCAAACAGTGATTGGGTTTGATGTTTGGGACCACAAGTCTAGTCTGGGTTGGGTCTGAGCTGTTGGTGAAGCTCTGGGTGGTGGTTGAAGGATTCCAGGTGGAGGCTGAAGGATTCCAGGTGGAGGTTGAAGGATTCCAGGGTGAGGTTGAAGGATTCCAGGGTGAGGTTGAAGGATTCCTGTTGGAGGTTGAAGGATTCCTGTTGGAGGTTGAAGGATTCCAGGGTGAGGTTGAAGGATTCCTGTTGGAGGTTGAAGGATTCCAGGTGGAGGTTGAAGGATTCCAGGGTGAGGTTGAAGGACTCCAGGGTGAGGTTGAAGGATTCCTGTTGGAGGTTGAAGGATTTCAGGTAGAGGTTGAAGGATTCCTATTGGAGGTTGAAGGATTCCAGGGTGAGCTAGAAGGATCCAGGTGGAGGTTGAAGGATTCCAGGTGGAGGTTGAAGGATTCCAGGCGGAGGTTGAAGGATTCCAGGGTGAGGTTGAAGGATTCCAGGGTGAGGTTGAAGGATTCCTCTTGGAGGTTGAAGGACTCCAGGTGGCCCTGAAAGGAAAGGAGCTTCATCTGTCCCTAATGTGCTGCTTAATTGATTACTTGGAGTTAATTAAAGTGGATCTGGAGCAGCTTGAGATCATTCCTGGCATCTCTTTGGGGCCTGTGGTGGCAGCAGAGAAGGTCTGGTGCAGTGAAGTCTCCTGGATTGGGAATCTCCATGGATTTTGGCTGTTGGGGATTGAGGACTGGTGATGCTTCGTTAGCTCCACAGCAGCTAACGAGCGACCAGAGAGGGAGGTGAGAGCCAAATCGTTGAGTCAGGGAGAAATGGAATGGGTTGGGTTGGAAAGGACCTGAAAGATCATCTCATTCCACCTCCTGACATGGGCAGGAACATCTCCCACCAGTTCTGGTGGCTCCAACCCCATCCAACCTGGTCTGGGACACTCCCAGGGATGGAGCAGCCACAGCTGCTCTGGGAATTCCATCCCAGCCCCTCACCACCCTCACAGGGAGGAATTCCTTCCCCAAATCCCATCTAAATCCAGCTAGATCCATCACTCCTTGTCCTGTCCCTCCATCCCTTGTCCCAAGTCCCTCTGCAGCTCTCCTGGAGCTTCTTGAGGCACTGGAAGGGGCTCTGAGGTCTCCCTGGAGCTTCTCATCTCCAGGCTGGACATTCCCAGCTCTCCCAGCCTGGATCCATGGCAGAGCTGCTCCAGAATCATGGAATGGGTTGAGTTGGGA
Source organism: Acanthisitta chloris (assembly GCF_000695815.1). Lineage (NCBI taxonomy): Eukaryota > Metazoa > Chordata > Aves > Passeriformes > Acanthisittidae > Acanthisitta > Acanthisitta chloris. The sequence continues at coordinate 4,894 of NW_008656340.1, read as the reverse complement.
GGGATTTGAAGGTCATCCATGGACAGGGACACCTCCCACCAGCCCAGGTGTCTCCAACCCCATCCAACCTGGCCTGGAACACTCCCAGGGATGGAGCAGCCACAGCTGCTTTGGGAATTCCATCCCAGCCCCTCACCACCCTCACAGGGAGGAATTCCTTCCCAATTTCCCACCCAAATCTCCACTTTCCCAGTTTGAAGCCATTCCCTGTGTCCTGTCCCTCCATCCCTTGTCCCAAGTCCCTTCACTCCATTTTTTTCCTCCACGGATGGGCAGAACTTCCCCCCAACCCTTTTCCTGAGGTTCAGCACCACATGGAAACCCTGATTTTATTAACTAGAATTAACAGGCTAAATCCCTAATTGGATTTGCCGTAATCTCTTGGAAGGAGCAAATTAATTTTTTTCCTTCTGTCTTCAGCTCAGACCTCACTCCTCTCCCTGTTTGTTTTTGGTTTTTTCCTTGGGAATATTTTGTGATTTAGCTTTTTTTCTTACACTTCTGTGTCTCAGACTAAGCATTTGCTTCGAAATCCTCTTTTTTTTATTATTTTTTGGGACTAAAAATTTACTTCCAAATCCTCTTTCTCTCTAATCATTCCCTTCCAAATCTTTCCTTCCCAGGATAAAGATTTGTGGAGCACATGGAATCACACTCCATCCATTCAATCCATCCCAAAAAAGGTTTTTTTGACTCTTTGGAGTCTTTATTTATTTATTTATTTATTTTGCTGTAGGTGAATCCAAATATGTTTTACCAACCCCAAATTATCTCCTTTTGCCTGGATTTTATTGGGAATTGGGTTGGGAATGGATCAGGGAATTTTCAGAGGCAGCAGCAGGACAAGGTGTTATTGTTCCAGAGGGAACAGTTTTCCCAACAGGAAACTCATTGATGTCAACTTTGACATTTCCGTGGTTTCTCCTACGCCTTCCCAGCCCCATCCAAGGGAGTGGTTTTCCCACCCTCTCACCCTTTGGAGATGAAAATTCCATTCATTCCTCCACTTCTTCGTGCCCTGGGATGTGGGTGATGTCAGAGGAGCTGGAACAAGTGGATGTTGTGCTGAGATGAAGGTTGGAGAATTCCTGAGGGATGGAATGATCCAGGACACTCCTGCTGGGATTGGGAATTCAGGAGGAGCTCAAGGTCTTGGAGAATGTTTGGGTGTGAAGGACAATTGGGATATGGAGTTGGAAAACAGCTCTGAGGTCATTGAGGCTAATCATTCCCCCAGACCCTAAAAGTCTCTCCCAACTCAAACTCATTCCATGATTCTTTTGGCTCTGGGATCTCCTTCCCAATAGGTAAAACTTTGGATAGACCCTGATGGCAAAGAGGTTTCTTTCCTGGTTCTTCATCCCTGCCCAACCTTGGAGAACCTTCCTGGACCTGAACCTTCCTCCATCTGGTGCTGTTCCGTAGGATCAGAGAATCCTGGAATTGTTGAGGTTGGAATGGACCTTTAAGACCATTGAGTCCAATCATTCCCTCAGCAATGCCAAGGCCACCACTGACCATGTCTCCAAGGGCCAGGATGAGCTCCCACATCTCCCTCAGCTTCTCCTTGTGCTCCAGACCCTTCCCAGCTCCATCTCCATCCCTGGAACCCCTCCAGGACCTCAGTCTGGTCTTCAGGATGAGCTCCCACATCTCCCTCACCTTCTCTTTGTGCTCCAGTCCTTGTGCTCCAGACCCTTCCCAGTTCCCTCCCCATCCCTGGACACCCTCCAGGACCTCAATCTTTGTGCCAGGATGAGCTCCCACATCTCCCTCAGCTTCTCCTTGTGCTCCAGACCCTTCCCAGCTCCATCCCCTTCCTCTGGACACCCTCCAGGACCTCAATCTTTGTGCCAGGATGAGCTCCCACATCTCCCTCAGCTTCTCCTTGTGCTCCAGACCCTTCCCAGCTCCATCTCCATCCCTGGACATCATCCAGACCCTTCCCAGTTCCATCCCCATCCCTGGACACCTCCAGACCCTTCCCAGCTCCATCTCCATCCCTGGACACATTCCAGGACCTCAATCTCATCCCCAGGATGAGCTGCTCAGCTGCTCCAGACCCTTCCCAGCTCCGTCTCCATCCCTGGACATCCTCCAGACCCTTCCCAGCTCCATCTCCATCCCTGGAAACCCTCCAGGACCTCAGTCTGGTCTTCAGGATGAGCTCCCACATCTCCCTCAGCTTCTCTTTGTGCTCCAGTCCTTGTGCTCCAGACCCTTCCCAGTTCCCTCCCCATCCCTGGACACCCTCCAGGACCTCAATCTTTGTGCTAGGATGAGCTCCCACATCTCCCTCAGCTTCTCTTTGTGCTCCAGTCCTTGTGCTCCAGACCCTTCCCAGCTCCGTCTCCATCCCTGGACATCCTCCAGACCCTTCCCAACTCCATCTCCATCCCTGGACACACTCCAGGACCTCAATCTCATCCCCAGGATGAGTTCATACATCTCCCTTAGCTTCTCCTTGTGCTCCAGACCATTCCCAGCTCCATCCCCATCCCTGGACACCCTCCAGGACCTCAATCTTGTCTCCAGGATGAGCTCGTACATCTCCCTCAGCTTCTCCTTGTGCCCCAGACCTTTCCCAGCTCCATTTCCATCCCTGGACACTCTCCAGGTTGCTCTTCCAGTGTGACTGATGGATCCTCCACTATCATCCAATGCTTTTTGGAGCTTCCTTGTTGGAGGAACTCACATCTCCCCCAGAAATACTGAACATCTTGCACGGAAGTCACGACATTCCCTGCAGGATCCTCACAAACATGTTGTCCTTATCCGTGTGAGGAAGGGAAGGAAAATTCAGCTGTTCTCCTAGAATGAGGAAGATGAATCACTTGGGGGTGACTCTGCTCTCTGAGTAAGGCTCTAGATCCTTGGGCATTGCAGGAATGTTGGCACAACCCTCCCAGGCCATGCCATGAGGAGATGAACTTCAGTGGAGGAACATCTCTTCTCTGGATCTCCACTTGGGTGAACTGGAGATGGTCCAAAGACCATCTAGAAGCTCAGAAACCAACCAAATCCTTGGCTGTATCCCAAGGAGTGTGGTCAGGAGGTCCAAGGAGGTGATTCTCCCCCTCTGCTCTGCTCTGGTGAGACCTCACTTAGAGTTCTGCACATAGTTTTGGTGTCTCCAACATGGGAAGGACATGGAGCTGTTGGAGCAAGTCCAGAGGAGGACAAAGAGCTGATGAGAGGACCAGGAGAGAGTTGAGGCTGTTCTACCTGGAGAAGAGAAAGTTGTGTGGAGACCTCAGAGCAACATTCCAGGATCTGAGGAGGTTCCAGGGAAGCTGCAGAGGAACTCTGTGTTAGGAACTGGAGTGACAGGACAAGGAGTAATGGGAAGAAATGGGAAGAGGGAAATGTTAGGTTAGATATCAGGATGAAGTTCTTCCCTGTGAGGGTGGTGAGACACTGGCACAGGTTGTCCAGGGAGGCTGTGGATGTCCCAAGGAGGGTCTGGATGCCCCAAGGAGGTTGTAGATGCCCAAGGAGATTGTAGTTGCCCCAAGGAGGTTGTGGATGTCCCAACCCTGGCAGTGTTCACATCCAAGTTGGCTAAACCTTGACCAACCTGTTCTGGTGGGAGATGTACCTGCCCAGGGCAGGGAGACTTGGGCCAAGATGACCTCCAAGGTCCTTTCCAACCCCTCTGATACTATGATTGGTGTTTGACTTCCCCTTCCAATCTTTGTGTATGGTCTGGAGGGATGGAAAGGCTGGTGGAGCATCAGAGGATGTTGCTGGGAGGATTTTATTCTTCTCCAGTTAACTTGGTTGGACTTGATGGGTGGAAATATGACTTGGGTTGGACTTCTGAGACCTTCAGAATCTCATTTTTGTCTCTTTAGCCACTTGGATTTGCTTCCAAGGCCACATAATAATCCTTGGAATCTCTTTAATCCTTTTCCCAACCTTGGCACCTCCAAGGAGATGTTGAAACTCACCTGAGGAAACATCTCAGGAGGAATTTGGAGGCAGCAGCCCCCAAGAGGCTCTTTGTGGTGGAGTTGGGTGAAACAGGAGCTCCAAGTGCTACTCCAATTCCCTTTCCTTGTGCTTCCACAAAGCTCTGGGTGAGTTTCTCTCCCTAAAAATCCCCAATGCCAAATGACAGGAGTAGCTCTAACCCCTCTGAGCTCATCCAACTGGTGTTTCCCAGCGGCCAAATGGATGAATTCTGACTCCTTTAGCCCCTTCCAAATGATGACTAACTGGCATCAGTGCCAGGAAGGAGGAGACAAGAGGCACTTGGGGAATATTTCATCCTTTGTCGTCTCAGTGGTTCAGTTGTTCCAGCTGAAAGGTTAAGTGGAGCTGGAAAATAAAAAGCAAAAAGCCAACTCAGGATGAGGAAACTCAAGAGCCTTTTCAACTCTCTGGGAGGCACCAAGGAAAGGTTGAGGTTGGGAGGTCAAATGTGAGGTGTGATCTGACTTGGAGGAGGGTCTCAAGGGACATGGAGCATGGAATTACAGAATCCTAGAATCAACCAGGTTGGAAGAGACCTCCAAGATCATCGAGTCCAACCCTACCGTGGTCACTAGCCCATGGCACTAAGTGCCACATCCAGTCTCACCTTGAAAACCTCCAGGGATGGTGAATCCACCACCTCCCTGGGCAGCACATTCCAATGTCAGAAGTTTCTTGGATTATTTGGCCCCCGGAGATGACACATTCCACCTTTGGGATCAACTTTTAGCCCCATTCTCTAAAGGCAGGAGAAAAAAAATCCCGATTTTTAAGGGGAAGTGAGAAGAGGAAGCAATTCAAGGAGCTTTGGATTTGTGGTCCATGTGAAAGGAGAAGTTGAGGTAAATGGAGCTGGAAATGAGGACTGTGCTAAATGGAACCTCTGGTAGGTACAGGGAAAGAAAATCCCCTTGGGGTT
>NW_008656339.1:0-22548 GCF_000695815.1 Acanthisitta chloris | reverse complement strand
AGATGACTGAGAGGAACCTCATGAATGTATAATAAGTATCTGAAGGGAAGATGTCAAGAGGATGGAGCCAGGTTCTGCTTGGTGGTGCCAAGCTATCAGACAGAGCCAATGAGCAGAAACTGATGCCCAGGAAGTTCCACCATTCAGGAAGAACTTTCCTGTGCAAGTGACCATGCGCTGGAACAGATTGCCCAGAGAGGTTTTCCCTCCCTGGAGATATTCCAGAACTGCCTGAATGCAACCTGTGCCACATGCTGTAGGACATCCCTGCTTGAGCAGGGAGGCTGGACCAGGTGGTGCCTTCCAACCTTACCCATTTTGTCATACTGTTGGACATCTACTTTTATCATCTACTTGATATAGTAAGGAAAATTAACACTGGTATCATTGTTACAGATTGAGGGATGACTTCTGGAGTCTTTTCTCAAGAAGAATCTTTAAAGGCTAAGGTGTTGTTAGCAGTTTAAGAAACAGGCAATAGGCATGACTGAGATTCACAATTAATACAGAAGTCAAGAGTATTGAGTATATAATAATGGAATCATAGAATCATAGAATGGGTTGGGTTGAAAGAGACTTTACAGATCATCTAGTTCCAATCCCCCTGCTATGGGCAGGGACACCTTGTACTAGACCAGGATGTTCTAGGCCCCATCCAGCCTGGCCTTGAACACTTGTAGGGATGGGGCAATTTCTCTGGGCAAAGCTAGTGTTGGGAACAGTCTATTTTAATCTGAGCATCCAGACTTTTCCACTCAAGATTAAAGCTAGATGTTTGAAAGGTGCTTAACCCAAATCTAAGCCAAAAATACCTCTGCTCTCAGATCCTGTTCTGGAAGGCATTTTTTCCTTCTGAATCAGAAGCTAGTAATGAGCTGTGCAGTGACATTTTTCTTTACATTTTTTAAGAGCTTTGGTGAGCCTTGCTAAGAGGTCCAATGTGAGACTTGAAGTGACTTATCACTTGTTCCCTTATGCCAGACACAAAGAATTACCAAAACAGAATACATTTGGGACTAATATACACATTGCTTTTATATTTTGCCTCCACATGCATTTTTACTCCTGGATAAGAAAAGGGACTTTTGCACAGAAAGTCACTCATCTTAATATGAATACTTAGATGAGCTTCTTGTATTTACAAAGAAATAGATGATTTGTTTGCAAGAAATAGGCCAGTCTGTCGAGACACTGTGAAGCCAGAACAGCTCCTGGGTCTAGGACAGCCAGATTAAAGAGCAATTTTAAATGCAAATATTCTCTCTCACCTCTCATTTCACTGATCAAACCAGCCAAACAGAGCTTCTTGTTATCTTCTGGAGTAAGTGAAGAACAATGCCCTTAGAAAGTCACTGGAAAAGAACCACCCAAAAAGATAGATTGTGCTTTTAATGCCATGCTGCTCTTCCTCACATTTCAAGCCATTTAAAATAAAGCAAATGCCACGTTCAACTGTTTATTCTCAGATCAATGGCTATTTACATTTTTCAATAGTTTTCAAACAAACTGAACCAACTGTGCTCCTGTTTATTCAGTGCCAACCTAGACAATGAAAAGACTTGACAATGAGAGGCATTTTGTCACACTTTAACCTTTTAAAAAGAATAATCAACATTTGCATGTGGCTGTGATCCCCAAAATTGTGGTTGCAGAGGCTTATTTTAAATGGGAATTACTGCAGGTTTTAAATCCATTGTCGGAATGTAAATGGAAACTGTATATAAAAACCTGTGCTTCCTCTTCATGGCATGTTTGCTCCTGTGTTATTGCTATAATAAACACATTAAACTGAGCAATTGGTACTTGATTCTGCTACTTTTGAACCCGTTCTATAATCACAGTAGGACATTGTCCATGAGAATGAGGCCTGGACAACTAAGACTTCTTCCAAACCTTAATATAGTGAAATATATTGGCTGTACTGATAGGTAGCAGGGATTGTTATCTTCTTTTTCTTTTTTCTTAAATTGGTATTTCCAAGTTTTAAGATGTAATGCTTCCTTATTTCTGTGCCTCTTTTGGATGAGGAAAAAAAATCAATGAAGAATGTACTGAGACTAAAGAGGCTTTGAATAAAGGTGGAATTATAGACATGGGAATCTGCATGGCTGAACAACATATTGATTAAATATGATTGATTACCTATTTATGCCCAAGGCACTTAGAAAAAGAGCTAAGCTCTATTCAGCTTGCATCTGCTGCGACTTGAAAAATCAAATTTTGTTTTTCCTGTAATAGCAATAAACAGGATAATGTTTATATTATCTGAAAGACCCTGTTGAGGTTTAGAAGGATACTGTGGGTGGCAGCCCAAGGAAGGTAGAGTGGATTTATTCAGATTTTGGAGAATTTTGTCTGTCAAATTTTATATAAATACAGAGTTAAAGTAATGGCAACTTCTCCCTGTTTTCTAAGAGCAAAATCCACAGTCAGCACTAAGTGCTCAGTGTCTGGGAACCTGCAGTTCTAGAGTTTTTGCTTACCTGTGCAAACTGTAGTTTGGATCTTATTCTTAAAGATGATAGTCTGAATAAATAAGACTTGCCTGATGAAACCAGAGGAACTGTCCTGAGAGCACTGAACCAGTAAATGTGAATTTGCTGGGAGTTTCTCACAAATTGACAATGTGCTCCAAAATAGATTTTATTGCCTTGTTTTCTTGGTTTGATTTGATTGTCATAATCATAGTTATTCAACAGACTAAGCTTTACTCATAAAATACATTAAGCTCTAACATTTAGTGATGAATGTTGCAGAAAGATTTTGTGGAGGGTAAGTTCTTCTGTCATACCCTTGATGTCGTCCTGACTTGGCAAAAATTATTCTCTCCTTGACATTAGTTACCAAGTTTTCAGTTCAAAGTTATTTTCTATGCTAGGCAGAGTCCAAAAGAAACTGCTGATGCAGCTGGCCATGTTTTAGTAGTATACATGATGTTAATACAAGTACAATCTAATAAATATTTATATTTGTTATATAGAGATCTAAGTGAAGGGCATCTCTCAACTGATAATCCAGCCTGCATATGGTCCTTAAATATTCATAGTGTATGCAGTTATATTTATAAGATCCTACATAAAAAATACATGCAGTGTTCTCCATAGAAACAAAATTCATCTGCATCATGCAGTGCACCATTTGATCATTAAACCATGTGCTTGTTCAGGAACCTGTTCCCAAAATTACTTGTCTGCTGTCACTTGGCTCAGTCACAACTTGTCACTTGGCTGTTTATCTGATGGAGAACAGTCTTGGTTGGTAAGAAATAACTCTATAGGCATTTGCTGGCTAAACATCATCATGTGACTGTATCTTCATCAGTGTTATCCTTTTTCTGACAGGCTGTAAAGTAAAAAGTAATGTTGGGGGTTTTTTTAACTAACTGAGAGAATTGCTGTTCAAGAGTTTGGGCAAGTTCAATTTAGTTAGGGTTGTTGAGAGTTCATTTACTGTCTGAATTCAGCTCAGATGGAAGGTTTGGGTTTTCTCTTTCACTTCTCAAAGTTTCTTAACCAGATTTAGTCCACCAAGGTACTAAAAAGTTAAATAATTTTGGACTGCAAGCTTCATCAGATCCTGGAGACACAGACACACATACACTCCCTGGTAAGTGCAGAGACCTCAGCTGCCTTGTCTCCAGCACACCAGTTGTACTCATGTGTATTTCAGTCTAGCCTTTTGATGAACTCAGATTAGTGACTTTTTATTACACCAGATATTCAGAGTGCTCTTTGTATCAACAGAGTTCATGTACAGATACAGAGGACTTCCAGTTCTGTATTACTGTTATTCATTAATAATTTCCACCCTAGCTGAAACTTGTGCTTGATTGAGAAATTAAAATGCAAATTTCAGGAACTGTTTTATGTTAATAAAAAAAAATTATGGATTGTTCCAAAGTAGTATTTCAGTTCTACTGGAATTTTAAGGGCATGTATTGAAAAATGACTTGCTGCTGCAGGAAGTTTTCATCAGGGTTCATCTGTGTCCTTCTCTTCAGTACATTTGTGACATTGGCATCTTGCAAAAAATACTTCTGCATGGAACTGCAGAGATACATATTTAGCAACTGCACTTAAAATATTGGTTTTAATTTTTGAAGAGAAGACTGAGGACAGAGCTCATGGCTGGATACAACTTCCTCAGGGAAGGAAGTGCAGGGACAGCTCTGACCTCTTCTCTCTGGGCCCAGGGACAGGACCTGAGGGAATGGGCTGGAGTTGTGTCAGGGCAGGGTTAGGCTGGAGATTAGCAACTGGTTCTTCTTTCCCCAGAGGTGTTTGGGCACTGAACAGCTCCCAGGGCAGTGTCACAGCCCCAAGGCTGACAGAGCTCCAGAGGTGTTTGGCCAATGCTCTCAGCACAGGGTGTGACTGTCAGGGATGTCTGTGCAGGGCAGGAGTTGGACTGGATGATCCTCAAGGGTCCCTTCCAACCCTGATCAATCTGTGATTCTGTGATAAATATTTCAGAGCTCAGTTCTGTTTGGTTCATTGGCTGATAGACCTTTTAGCTCCTTGCCTGTAACCATGCACTTATTGCTTACTCAAGGTAATTGAAGAAGCTGATTTGTATTTGGTCAAATGAAAGGCTGGAAAAGTAGTTTTACCTACCCGTAGTCTTTTATTTCCCCTCAATATATTGAGTAGACTTGCAACTCTGAATTTCAGTGTTACATAGGAAAGAAAAGGTTTGTGCTGGATGAATTATGTCACGTGTTGGGCACAGAAGCACCTGTTCAGCAAGATACCTGTTCTCTCTGGGTATCAAACATATATGTGAGCCAATATTTTCATACACATAGGAATGTGTATATACCCCGTGTGTATATTGTTATAGATAAAGCTGATTCAAGCTGTGACTTGGACACCAGATTTCTGCAGATACACAGCAGCAATTTCTTCCCCAGAGGCAGCATGAGAGAGTCCTGTTACCTACTGCTTTTGGAAGGAGGAGGTTTATGGCTCTCTGACTGTCCTAGTATTGCCAGTAAATCTTTGCTTGGGTATGGAGAGACATGCCTACATTCTGATATGGAAATACATGGATATGATCTATAGCTACATCACCAAAAAATATGGTCCATTTCTTCCAGCCTCTCTGTTTATAGTGACTTGAGACTGCACAGAGCTCCTGTACAGCAGCAATGTGCATGAGGAACTGTGTAAGGAATCAGTCTGAAGGATCAGAGAAATAAAATTCAAAGCATGTATTTTCTTTTCTAATAATGCAGTTTTGGGAAAAAAAATTAAATCTAGAAAGAAAAAATATCCTAGCAAGTATCTTAAAGGAATAAGTGAAAGAACAGTGTAACTCGTGCAGTTAGGTGGACTGGGTGAAAAGTACACTTTTCCTTTTGTTTATCAATGGTAGTATTAAAGTGACTGGGACATTCATATCAATACCTCTGTCAGATAGGTAGGTCCATGTAGTTCTCAAATACACTCATTTTGAAAACATTCTGATCAGTTCTATTTTACGAGGTGCCTACTTACTCTGCCTCTTTAAACTGTAGCAAAAACTTTGTGAAAATTGATCTCGTTATGAAATGCAGTACCTTGACTTTGACCTACAGGGCTCTTAAAGAGTACAGCAATCACTAGATGAGAGAGATGCAGTAAAATGGCTCCAGGACAATAAAGTAGAAGACCAGAGATGAAAAATGTTCTTTCTCCATACAGATCTGGCTTTTTTTCCTGATGAAATTATGGTTGCCTGCATTTTAATAGCTTCTGCAACTGTTATAAGTGCTGGTACTCATAGACAGCTAATGGCTCTCTTTGACTACCTGCTGTTGTTTTGTAGCTCTTGGTATGGTTTAAAAATCTGTGGAGTGCCACATCTGAAATCATAAAGAGTGCAATGTTTTTTTTCAGTGAAATTAAGTAACTAAATGCTTCTATATTAGGATCCTAAGAACACATTATTATCCCAAGGACACAAGCACTGCCTTATGCAACAGCATAAAACTGCACTTAAATATTTCTCAAAAACAGTGTATCTGTCCAAGTGGAGTACTTAACTTTACATATCAGTTCCTAACAAGGTGCTTTAGTTGTAGCCTTGGTGTTCATACTGTCATCCAACTCTGGACCAGTTAGAGAGTTTCTGTAGTGAAAATGTTAATAAACTATTAGATGATCTACTACCACCAATTCTTTTGATCACCAAATGTCTGTCAGATGCAAGTTAGTTCAGTCTGAAGAGAGGCACAGCAACTTTAAGGTCAGAGACCTCATATCCTGTTATATTTTATCTAGACTTCCAGTCTCAAACAATTATGTTATTAATCTTTCTGAGGACTAAACTGTGAAATGAGCAAGTATAAATTTGAACTGTGCACATTTGGGTGTTTTCAAAATAAATTGTCAAAGTCTGATGCTGCAGCATTTTACTCAACACTGGATTTCTACAATCACATGTAGCCCATGCACTTGTCTTTATCATGTGTATATTCATCTTCACACATGCTGCAGCTCAGAGTTTTCTGAAAAAAAATTAAGAAAAGACTTAGAAATTCATACTGTCTTTCTATTTTGCCAACCTGTTGTCATCAATCATTCTAGTTTTTGGACATGCCAACTCATCCATCCTTGATCAGAACTTATATATTTGAGGATAAGCAAACAGGTCACTGGATACACTCTGAGAATCCATTTAACATTCTGTAGAGCAGAAGTAATTAAGAAAGCTAAAAGATGTTAAAATAAACTTCCCAGATTGAGTACCATGAGGCTTTCCCCCTCCTAGCTTGGGGATAATCTCACTGAACATTTACTTTAAAGCTCTGTGTCTGTGTTGCCACAGTAAGTATGAGTTTACAAATCTGTATGACTCAGATGTTGAGTAGCTATGACATAAAACCAGAACATTATTTGGGGGAGGAAATTACCTTTAGTTGTTATTCATGTACTTTTCATACTCTCCAAATGATGCCTGCTGACATAAGGGTTTGTTTTGCAAAGAACACTTTAGCTCTGCTGAAAGTGCAGGTTAATTTTCCTCTCTAAATTTTATTACTGTAGGTTGTCTTCTTGAACTGTCCTGAGATTTGCTGACCTAAAATGAAAAATCCAAGGATGGAGTTTGTTTCTAAGTTCAAAGCATTATGAACCTAATGCTTATTTATTTCTTGAAGCCTGCCTGGTGCAGCCTAGAATTTTATGACTCCTTTATTATTTCCTTATTAAGGCAAAAAAAAATTATAAATGTCAACATAAAAAATGCTGATAAAAGACCAAGTGTTGCTGTAGCCTACATCATCCGTCGAGAGGAAGAGAATATAGAGACAATGAACACCAAATGGGCAAAACCATCAGGATTCTCAGGGTTGTTTTCTAATCATGATTGCAAGCTAAATATCTGTATTTACATAGTTTATATATTGGGCCTCTGGAGATAAGGACAGTCAGCATTTTGTGTTGGCAGGTGGTCATTTAAATCTCTATTCCATCTCCTGAGCAGAGTTCAGCAGTGTAAGCAATGTAATGCCAAAACTCCGTGAACGAATCATGTTGGAGTGGGATCTGGACCCGGAGGAACGATGAGTCTCAATATGAGTATGGTCGTTCTCCTTTATTCTTAGTACTTACCAGATATATATAGACATTCACACAGAGTACGCGAACGCAGCGGATACAGGATTGGTTTATTGCCCTTGTCCCAGTGTCCAGGGTAAACTTATGATTGGAGCAAGCAGGTGTCTGTCCACATTCCAGGATGTTCTCAGGAATTCCAGGGAGCTTGTAGACACCAGACTCAGAGCCAGTCAGAGCCAGCTCTGCCAGGTCCAGCACAGCAGTTCAAGGCTAAGTCACAGCTGCTCTAGGCCTTACACCACACTACCAGCTGGGTTGTCAGCTCCAAGGAAATCATTTTTCGCAGAGCCATTCCTCCACAGAATCACTTTAAATCCAGAGTGGGCTATTCTGAAAAAAGTCACAGCAGTTGTTTTCTAGCTGTTTCCAAGAAAATTGCTGCTGGATGGGCTGAAGGAAGCTTTGGTCTCCTGAGATACTTCTGGTTGGGCCTCACAGCAAATGGTCAGAAATGTTACTGTCATCTTATTCTTCTCGGTGATAAGCTTAAAAACCTTAAGAACATCTGGGAGTAGCAGTAACAGTTTTCAAGTCTTATGCAATCAATAAGGAATTCATGTAAAGCAGATGCTTTTTTTCCCACGGATGGAATTGGAAGGGCAGTGGGATGAAGCTCCAAGATGTTGCTGACCTTACTCTAGTAGGTATCTAGAGGTCAAGAGAAGGGGAGATAGCAAATGTGTGCAGTTATCTTTTGCTCCACACAGGCTGAGGCTGCAATGGAAACCATAAACTTGAGAAGAACATTTTAATGTGTGCCAAGCTGGAAAGGGCTTCCCTCAGGACTGTGGTGCAACCTGCTCTTTCAACAGGATTTTTGAATAGACTCAGCTAGCAGGAGCAGAGTATCTCTGTCAGACCAAGCAGAAAATGTAATAATTGCCTAAATGTTAGTACAATCCAGCTGTGATACCTTGATTTATTTATTTCAATTGATATAGTTGCTTCCAGGATTTTAGATTAGCAGTTTAGATTTAAATACGCCTAGAGCAAATCACAAAAGACAAACTGACTCTTGGGATTAGAATTCCTTGTCCTTTATAGTCCTTGGAGGAGTACAAGTATAGATAAATACCCAACAAAAAGCCTTGTATAAATTTTAGTAAGCAGCTGTCAAAGGCACAGGAGCTATCCTTTACCAGTCCTGGTGAAAAAAAAAACACCTCATCATGAGTGATCTTTCAACTAAGAGGCTTATTGAGCACAACAGGAATGTAAAGATTATTCCAAAGGGTTCTGGCCACTGTCTGAGTTGCCCTTGTGATTTACAGCCGCAATACCATGCCCTGCATGAATTCCAGGGCATAACAATCTGTCAGTTCTGGAAGCTATAAAGTCATTCCTTGGAGATAACTGCGTCAGCCTCACACTGATGGTCATTTCAGAACATGACTGTCATTTTTTTGCTTAATAATAAAATGGTGATGTGATTTAGAGTGTCATAATTTAGGTGGAAGACTAACAATCCTCTTAAACTAGATATTGTAAGACACTGTAGGTACTAATCTAGACCAAAATAGTGTATCAGATCCATTTCAAAGTAAATAAATAGCAACTGAAAAAGACCCATGAGCAGATTGGAAAAGAAATAGGATGTTGTAACTAGGCTATTTAATGAGATATTAAAAATATTCGCAAGGATTTTCACTAAGATGCAGAGAACCAAAGAATTCCAACCATCTTCAGCTGTGAAGTGCTGTGATTTTATTTGTGTTTATCTAAGATTTGGAATCTTAGTGGTTTAGATAGTGTACAAATCTGAGGCACAAACACACATTGTTCTCTGAAGAGTTTCCAATGTGTGTAACAATCTGCTGTGGTGACAGGCTGGTCCTTAATGTCACTGGCGTGGGGAAGTGCCAGAAGTGGACATTAAATGACCCTTACTCTTTTAGGTACAAGTCCTTCTTTCCATTAAGGATAAGCATAATTTAAACTAGTTGTATCTGATTGAGAACTTGTGTATGTTTAAAGAAAGTAGTAAGTTCTCATTGTAGTAAGAGCAGAGGAAAATTAGGTTGTGACAGCTTCATGCTGGAGCTCACTCCATCATCTCTGGCTGGTCCCCGAGGAGGTTCTGTCTCAGGAACAGCTTCACCTTGTGGTTTACAGCTGCAATACCAGACCCTGCATGAGTCATGGCAATTATGTGTTGATGTGAGGAGCTGCAAAGCTTTAATTCCTTACAGAAAGTTCATTTCTTACTGATAATAGAAGCTTTCAGCCAGTCTCTGATCAGGAGAAGATCTTTGAAATGTTTCAGTCCAGTCAGTATGTGGAATAAGGAAATCAGCAGCTCCAAGGCTCTTAGAGAAAGAGAGAAAGAGATAATTTATAAAGAGGAATGAGGACTTAGATATTACATGTGACCCTGGTCAGATTTTGCTAAGAACCAATATCTCTATGCAGATATGCCACATTATGGCATTGTATACTGGTGTTCAGGCCTGTGCTCCTGTTTAGACAAACAGTGAACACATAGCTGGGGGAACTCAGAAACTAAGTTCTCAACTAGACCTAATCAGAATATACTGATGTCTGTGAACAGGATGTGCAAGACTATCAGATCCACTTGTAATAGTCTTTAACAAAGCCAGAAGTTCTTAGAGCAGTTTAAATTCTACTGAACTTTTCATTTTGAGAAAGACAGGCTTTAAATAAAAGTTGTAGGTGAAGTGTGTGGGAATGCAATGAAAATATATTCAGGTCTCTCTTCACAACTTGTCTTAATATTGTCTAATCACTGAGGTGCTTCCTGCACACCTGCACTTTCCATGAGTCATATACTCTGCACATGGAAGTTATTAGCATAATGACTGACTATTTTAAAATCTGTTTATATTAAGTGCACAGGTTTTCTTTTTGGGTCAAATAACCACAAGATGGATAATGAACAGTTTGTATCTGTAATATATAATTTTTGGAAAAAAGGGCAAAACAGAAACTGAGAACTATGTTCTTGATATTCTCCATTGCAGACTTACTGCTACCATATCACCTTTCCTTCAGCACAGTTTTCTGACAGAAAAAATACAAGGGTTGCTGTTGTTCCAGTCATCCCCTATAAATATTGCTGATTCATGCAACACACTGCTATCTGGATACTGATCCTTTTGATCTTCTTAACCTGGGTTTATTCTTGGTACTGCTGACTTTACTGAAAAGCTGTTTTATCTTGTGGGTGAGGCAGAAAATTCAGTCATGCCCGAACACCATGTTTCCTACTCTCCATAATTTTGTTTCATCTCGTCTGTTGTCAGCCTAAAGCTTTCTCCTCCAGTTTACAGATTGTGCCTCTTTCAGCATATCTCATTTCTGGTAGCTTTGATCTAAGTTTTGAGAAGTGGAATAGAAGATTCAGAGGTCTCCTCTGAATCCCTGATGGGTGTCTGCAGTTTGTCATCACTGTCACAGGGAATGTGATATTAAAAAGGATATTCACCTTGCCAGATGAGACCTTTTCAGCAAGGTATGTAAGAGATTGTACAAATTGCTCTTGGTATCAAAGGAGTCTACCATGAGGAGAAAAATAGCCAAGAAACGAGACCTTTCATATTGCATTCCCTTATTGCCTATCCAAACCCATAGAATTAACATCATAGTTACCATGCATTGTTTATACGTCATCAGGTCTATTATTAGGCACTTTGTAAACACACCAAGAGGTCCAGGTATGGATCAAAGCCTGGACCAAGATATGTACATTCCAACAAAGTGTGGACCAGGGGCTGAGAATGGAAGGGGTAAGTGAAAACTCAGTGCTATTGATGTGTATCAGGGTCCAGTCCTTAAGGAATTAATTTTGGAACATGCTTGGTTGAAATGTTGATAGAAAAGAGCCAAACATCTTGCAACGAATAAATCCAACTTATACACATGATTTTTAGAGAGTCTGCTAGGAACTAGCTTTAAAAAAAAGTCTCTTCCAGGACTCTGTTCATCAAACACCAGGCCCAAAGTTGCTTGGCTCCCATATTTTAAATTGTGGGTTTGCTTTGAATTAAGATAGCACTGCCTACCCCCTGGACTTTCTCAGATCTTAAATCTAAACTGAACAGAAGCTTTTCGTGTTTCTGAAAGTCTCTGATTATAGTCAAAATCATTAATAAGGAGAGCTAGCTGTAGTGAATTAATAATTATGCTAATTGTAACAGAATATTAATGTAGAATTGTTTCTTCTTGCACTGAAGTGAAAGAATTGATGTAGGTTGATGTCAACACTGAATCTGTTCAACTGTCTTCCCCCAGCTGAAGCACAGTTAGATACAAAACTCCATCCTTTTCTGTATGAAAACACACAAAGATGCACTCATTAAGGAGTGTAGAAAAGTCATCTTTATTCTGCACAACAGGTGCATTTTCTATTGACTTGAAAGGCATTTGTGTAGCTTAAATTGCATAATAAAGCAGAAAACAAATGAGAGGAAGGGAACAATTAAAACAGTGCTCAAAATATGAAAGAACAGATTGAGGATTTGGGGTTGGACCTTGGGGAGTGAAATCTTTAACAGAGTAGGAATGAGAATTTAGATTTAGGATGTCAGAATCTTCAGGATTTTGGTCAATACCACAGTCCAGTAGATGAGTCATTAAAACTAGGAAAAAAAAAAGAGGTTGTTCATCAGTCATTTTGGTGTGTTTCTCTAATGTGGCAAAGAATAGAGGTCATTTATATGAGAAACACTTAGTATTCCATGCAGACTTATTATGCAGCATTATCAAATCACATTAGATTGCATAAACTTTTCTGCAGTGTAATGAAATGGAAAAGAATTTACAGATGCAGCTCATCAGATTAGTTTCACAAGAGCAGTATTTATATCTTGCAAGCAGTGACATATGCTGAGAGCAATGCTCTTTCCGGCTTGCAAGGCAGAGCTGTTTTATCCTGAGAATTATTCTGTTTCCTAAAACTGTAGCAAACAGATATTTCAGGAAGGGAACAGTTGCAAGACTTATCTCAGACTGTTTTTGCATCCATACAAATTATGCATTCACTGATAATTAAAGTGTTTTGAAAGAGATTTGGCAAGAATAAAATAAACCTCCAGATTGTACAGTTCTCTAGCATCTGAAAGGAAATTGCTAGAATACATCTTGAGTAGGCAGTGAAGCAGCTTTTTTGTATTCTGGATTTGAATTGGTACAACTGTACTGAATTAGATTTAGACAACAAGACAACCTGAATGATAACTTGAAGCAAGAAGGAAAAAGAGATGTGAGGGAGCAATGAAAGTAAGATAAAGCAGGTAACAAAAGCAAGCAAAGGCAGGAGACTTGAATTTTTAAAGAAAAATGGAAAGATGGTTTTGAAATAAAGGAATGAAGTCTAAGGAAAGAGAGAAGTATTTGGTACAGTGGGAAAACACACCTCAGTGAGACAGAGGGAGATTTAAAGCCCAGCTGAGAGAGTGAGAACAAAGCAACAGACCCTGCTGTGCTTGTGCTGAGGGACAAGGATTGTCCATAAGGAGGAGAAAAGAGAATGAAAGTAATGGAGTGGAGACAAAAAAGGAGAGCATGGGAGAAGATATTGTGAATATGAAATAATAACAGGCGTGGAAAGATCTTTCCATTCCAAATGGAATTCAGTGGGCACTAGAGGACTTAGCATGTTGGAGAATCATACCTGAAGAAGGCAGATTTTATTGCTGTATTTGATCCTCCCTTGTCATTCTCCATGGTTTCTGGAGAAACCAGTAACCTTGTTGCCTTGTCAGTCTAGGACAGGTCAGGACCAACCATCTGCTCTTCTTCAGCTGTCTGCAATGCCCAGCAGTTTCTCACATCACTGTCCCATTAGCTTAGCCACAGGACAGGACTGTCCATCTGTACATGTGCTGTGAGACATATTCACAGCTGAACGAGACTGGTCAGTTGTTCATAACAGATAATCCCTGTCACAATGTGTATTTCTGAAATATGTGAAGCTGAATGGTTCAATCAACCTGAAGCATTGCAGGAACTCTCCCAACAGCCAATACCTTGCCAGATGAGGTCTTAAATGCCTGAAAAATTGAAGCCACGATGTATTAGGAGGTTGTACATCTTTCACTCCATCTTTTTCACATCAGTAAAGACCAGCAAAATCCCAAACTGCGTTTTTCTCAAAATTTAGCAAACAGACCTTCACCCTATGTGTGATGCACATTTCTGATCTTAGAAGCACTATTAAATTCTTTCTCTGGAGACATATATCTTTTGGGCTGAGGAGAGCATTTTGTCCAGGATTATAAGCAAATAACTGTTTGTTCAGCTTCAAAAATTTTGGATTACTTTCCTGAAATATTTGAGTAGCCTTTCTTTTCTCCATTAGTTTCCATGTCCAATCCAGTTTTAAAAGTGCAAGCTTTTGTGAGATTACAATTTATGATGTTAATAACAAGATACTCACTGTCTAACTTGTCACCAGGCAACAGTTTAGATTACCAGTTTGTAGAATCACAGAATCATAAGGGTTGGAGGAGATCTCTAAGATCATCAAGTCCAACCATTAACCTGTCACTGCTGGAACCCCTAAACCCTAAACCAGATCCTCCAGTGTCAGACCCAGATACCTCTTAAACACTTCCTGGGACGGTGACTCCACCACCTCCCTGGGCAATATCCCAGTGCCTGACCAAGTCAAGCCTATTAAAAAGAGTAACAATCACACAGTGTCTTAATAATTTAAGTTGACCTTCTGATATTTTTCTCTGATACAAGAAAGTGCAATGGATGAACCTGTTTGCTTGCTGTTGTTTTCAGCTCTGTGAATGTGGTGGGTGAGATTTGGAAAGTATCCATCGGTGCTTGTCGTGTGAACTGACCATATTTCCTGGCCTTTGTACTTAATGTCCCAAATGTATTCATTATGTACCAGCCATTCATGTGGAATTTATTGGTCTATTACGCAATTTTGAAAACTCCATGTATAGTCTTTGGTTTTCATTTATCAAGCATGTCATCCTCCCACTTTGAACACTAACATCTTGATGTTAAATTGCTTTTTGCCTTGTTCTTCAAACCAGTATCCAAGATCAATTTATGACTCTAGTGTGGGAGGCAAAACCTTAGTGGATTTTATGACATCTTTATTTCTGTAAGTGGCACAACTATTATCTGGACTACTTCAGTTTCTGCTAGGGAGGTATAATGTAGACACCAAAAATGCAAATAGAAGAATCTAAAGGATAAAACAAAGCTAGTTTAGTAATATTCAAGATATGAAAAGAAAGGTTGTGAACATCTTCTTCCTTCCTAAACAGTTCTAGTATTAGTGATCCCACCAAGTCCCCAGGCATGCAAGCAACCTTTGAAATGCTGTGAACAATTAGCAAATTTATTCAGGTCTTTTGTGTGCAATATAGCCCTTGGAGCACCATTTATTGCTAGGAGCACTTTACTCCTACTAACCTCTCCCTTTTTATCTAGTTAAATATACCAACCAATAAAATAGCACTAGAGAAATACAAGTGGGGACTTACCTGCCCTTCTGCTGGGCTCACTTTTAACACTTCCTTGCAATCATGAATTTTTTGACCTGAACTTTCAAATCCTATTTGGTTGTGGTTGCATGTATTTACATTCTGGAGCCTTTGAGCCAGTAGAAGAATATTCTGCCTGTACTTTGAGTCACCTGAAGCCCTAGGGCAGTGTTGAAACAGCATTGCATTAAACCTCAACTGAATGTGTGCTACTGAGTCAGATACAGGCTTCACATTTACCATCTAATCACATGCATAGGAGGGAAAAAATAACCTAGCTCTAAAAGAAATCCTTCACAACAAAGTTCTGCATTTTCCCCTGCAGGGTTTAAGGGAGGTAGTGACTCATACTCTAAAATATGTATAGGAGCACATGAAGGTGTTCAGTCAGTGAAATAATTCTGAGCAGTCCATCACATTTCCGATCGTGGTCCAGTATGTGTTAAACTGATGACAGTAATGTGCTGCAAGTACCAATGTGCTGGGATGAAGACTAGTTTGCTCCATATATCACCAGGACTATAGTCATCTGCAAGAGTGAAGACTTAGCAAGTACTTTTTATTACTGGAGAAAAGAGGATTATGTTCAGCACTGGGCCTAGGAGGCTTTCAGGAGGAGGCAGAGTGAGGAATTGGTGGTTCTTATTATGTTCTGTGTAGGTGTAAGGATGAAGGCAACGTTTTTGCAGAATGGAGGGAACACACATAAATGGGGAGAGAAGTTCCCAGTCCCATTTCTTATGCAAGAAATTAACTACATTTCAAGTGACTAAACTAGCAGGTAAAGAAAAGGTGACATTCTTAGGATCCTGCACAGAGGCTGAATCATGACACCAATAACATCAGAGTAATTCCAGAGAAAGTCTGACACTAACAAGGAAACAAATAAGGTGACAGGGGCGCATTTCAGAAAATATGAGAGCTGTCTGGTACAGGGGACAGTCAGAAGAGAATCCTGGCCAGGAACAACAGCAACCGAAGCAATACTTTACCCTATCATTTTGTCTCCTGAAAAATGTCAAATCATGTCATTTTTAAAAAGGTTGTTTATTTTCCAACAGTTATGGCTAACTCAATGTCCAGAGATACTTCTTTTAAAATGTAAAATCCTTAAAATAAATCTCTGCTTCAGATGAAATGTCATTCCCCAAGTTATCATTAATTTAATTACACGTTGCTGTCACAGAAAGGTGCCATTTTTCAGGATTATCCAAAAATGAAGGTAGGCATGCTGTCACAGTGTTTTTCACTATTGCTAATTTAAGTAAGAATGTGTTCAGTTCTCACTGGTTTAATTTCCTGGGCAGGGTGGTAGATGAGCTGTCCCACCTGCCATCACCTCCCTGTGCTCCTTTGCTTGCACACAGAGGAGAATTTCATCACATCATGTGAGTACATATTAGGGCAATTCAACAGACATGCTACACTTTTAATTCATTTGCTTTTATTTTGCAATATGCTAAAAATAAACGTGCTGTAAAAATCAGCCTAAACGACCAACAGTAACCAACTTTCTTTTCAACATGGATTTCACTAGGAAACTGAGTAATCAAGAGCTGCTACTTCTTAGGATAAACTCATTTGGATTGTGATAGGTGGCAAAACAAGTGTTCTCTGCAGATTAGGAGAATGCAGCAGACTAAACACCATTTGGGGCTAATTCTAGCAAGGAAGGCAATATAACAACAACTTTAGGTGTGAGGGAAGCTGGAAGCACATAGATTGAGGGACTTTGCTATGCAGTTTAGAGCAAAAGGACAGTTCTTTTCATCTCATAGCACTAAGAATGGAACCACAATGGCTTAGCATTGTTTAAAGCTAGTCAACTGCAACCATAAATCAGCAAATTAGCTAATAATTGCCTCTGGGTAGTGATACATAATGAAAAACGAATGAGGAAAGGTACTCATGCATTGCACTTTGCAGCTACTGGAAAAATTAAAGTTCTATCTTAATAAAAACACTGTTAAAGGGATGTTATGACGGGCTGTGCCCTAGCAGCAGAACAATTACTGCTTCAAATGAGCATGTTTTATAATAAATGCTACTGTAGTAAGTCTGCAGTTCAGTGGCAGCAGATTTAAATGATCCATGCTGCAGCTGAGAGGTTGGATCTGCACTGGGAAACTGTGAAGCAGAATATTGTCTTTCCAGCCCTTTCTAGATAGTGCCAAACTCGAGTACTAGATACACATAACTATATAAGCAAATAACATCACATAGTGCTATCACTGTACCACTAATCTTCAGTGCTGAGATAGCAGTGGTAAGCAACACCTCAGAGCTTTCAAATCGTCGATCAACTTATTGCCATTTTAAATGAAACAGAGTAAAAATATAAACATAACAAAGCAATAATAATGATCCTGTGACCCCACACCCATCAGGTTTCTACTTGCAGTGCACAGGGCTTTCCTGAAACTTGCACAATGATACTTCAATTCCCATGTTGCTTGTGCTCAGCGTCTTTGCGTTGTTTATTCGCTTGCAAATTGGTTTATTTTTAGTAAGTTGGCTGCATTTAATTGTCCATGTTGTAAGTAAAATTTGTTTCTCTTTGCTGTTTGACATTTTCCCAGAGAAATTCTACAGCTGAGATGCTTTGTGTCTTTCTTGCCACAACATGACTAACATCTTTTTGCAGTCATGTGTATTTGTTTATAGTACACCATGCACAATATTCAAGGATCTGATCAAATTTACATTTATCAATATGGGATAAGCGAGATGATGATCAGCTCAGATAAGGTGGAGTCCACATATATACAATGGTATTATTTTGGCTTGTTGCTTCTACCATTAATTACTCATAATTTCTATAGTTACAGATAACGACCAATATTTTTAAGTGTGGTTAGCTCCATGAAATTCAGGCAATAAAGTTTCCATACAGCATATGAAGATGAGCATGCTAAAACAAGACACCCCTTTTAAATCAAATACCTCTTCAGGACTTGGGAGCCACTCTCTGTACCAAGACTAAGCTTCATTTTAGTGTCTGTAGCCCTAACTTTAGGTGCCTCATCTCAACCCCACACAAGAGCCAGGATCCATCCTTGGAGCCAGGAGCAGGGAGTGCCAAGTTCTCACACAGGGTGCTGCAGATGGGACACAGAACCCCAAGGGTGTCCTATACCTCTGGGATGTTTTCAATGAAAGAACTATGTTTTTTGTATTCTACATCTTGTAAAGTAAGTCTAAAAATTGAATTTTTAAATCAAAAATAAGTGGTGATTACTGAAGTGTGTAAAAACTGATGCACATGAAGCTCCACCTGAATACAAGGAAGAACTCCTTTCCTGTGCAGTCACTGAGCACTGAACAGAGAGGTCATGGATTCTCTTTCACTGGAGGTATTCAAAAACTGTCTGGACAGAAGCCTGAGCCATGTGCTCTGGGCTGGCCCTGCTGGAGTAGGGAGGCTGGACCAGATGACCATTGTGGTCCCTTCCAACCCAAGTGGTTCTGTGATCATGTGAAGTGGGATACTCTGAAATCACACATTGGGTTGGGTGCTGTAGGCAAAGGATTTACCTTGTGGGTAGGATTTGGAGTTTATCATATCAGGAAAGTAACATTAAGACAATTCTGTTTACACTCCAAAACTGATTTTCAGGCATCTGAAGACTTTTGGTTATAGAAACAGAAATATATTCTTGGTTTAGGTGATATGTGACAGCAGCAATTTGGAGAATTTGAATTTTAGACTTGAGTATCCAAGTATTGCAGTAATGCAGACTTATACTTCAAAGCAAGTGTAATCCTAAATAGCTTCAACCTACAGAATTTTTGAATGTTATGAGTCATGTTTTCCAAAAACCTTAAACCACTTTCTGAAGCTGTCAGAACAGGTCTGTTGCTATAAAAGGAAAAAATAAAGAAATACAGGCTAGGGATTAGTAATCTCGTGTCAGAGGCACTTGAAAGTGGTGAAAGACCTGATACACTCACTTTGTGCAAAGACTCTGCAAAATCTTTTGATCAAAAGCTTACGTTTCATCCACTCTCTGGTATTCAGAGGTCAGTATTATTAGTCAAAGCATTTTTTTGCAACATACAACCGTTTTACTTCTTTTCTGACAAAAATCTAGTTTGTGTACATAGATATTTGAGTAAGGCAAAACGCCATCAACATTGGATTATAAATGTTTTCATGTTTCAGTAGCGCTCAAGGAGTGCAGAAATCCCTCAGAGAATAGTTTAACAAAAATAGTCTAACAAAAAAATATTCATCCCTGAACATTTACAACCGTGAAGCCTTCATGGCAAAAATGAGCAGGGCTGAAATAAGGGAAGAGGGATTTCTGTGGGAAGAGGCTATCCCCATACAAAGCATGTTTTTTAGGACAAACATGTTTTTGTGGAATCCACTTTGTGATCTTACATTTTCCCATTAAAGGAGGGATTGCTGCATTTAGACATTTCAGAGCAGCAGGCAGGCTCTGCAGACAAACATCTGTACCAATTCATAGATATCTGAAAACAAGTGGTTATGGTGATCTTAGCTTACCAGTTACCACTGCTGATAGCTATATTGGCTTTGACTGAACAAAACCTGATGAGCATCGAGCAGGGATGGGGGATTCTTTGCCAGTGAAGTACACAGAATCACAGAATCATCAAGGGTGGAGGAGATCTCTGAGATCATCGAGTCCAACCATTAACCTTTCACTGCTGGAACCCCTAAACCCTAAACCAGATCCTCCAGTGTCAGATCCAGATGCCTCTTCAACACTTCTGGGGAGTAGCTGGAGTCTGATTCCTGCTCATGCAGTGTAGTCAACGTGGAGTAGTTCCAGTGAAGGGATTGTCACAGCTACACTCAGAAATGAGACCGTTTGTTGCATAAAGCTAGTCTTTTCCAACTGTGAAGACAGTCTTATACGTCATATATTATGCATTTCTTTCCATAATGCTCATCTAGATGTACCTCTTTGGATATTATTTTGAAACAAATAACCAGACCCTTTCTTCAGAATCACTGTTTCTCTTTATTGACTATGGCTGGATTCCAGATTTCTTATTAGGCATGTAAGTAAATTCTCTTGTGCTTATAGTAGTTGTCCAAAATTACCTATTTCTCAAGAAGGGGAACACTCTCCCAAGCTGCAGCCTAATGCAGGACCATTCCCCAGTGCTGAGGTACAGTAGCTGCTACTAAGAGTTGCTGCTTTTTTGCAGCTTTTCTTAGTCTCAGGGAGGCTGTATTGTCTCAGCAGTGTATCAGTTGTCACATGGAGGTAAACAGTTATATTCTAGTCCTTCTTAGATATTTTTGTTTGGGTTTGCTTGCTGTTTTTTAATACAATCCATCTTCTGTTGGAAAAATGATGCAAAGAAAATGTTAAACTGTGCGTTTTCTCCACAAAGAACACATTTTCTGCCGGGACCATTTTTGACCACGTATACAAAGTGCTTTATGGTTAAAAGAGAAAATGCTGGTATTTTCACACTTCTATAAAATACAATCCCCAAGGTTGTCAACTGAGGTAATGTATAGTGTGATTTAGTAGAGTCCTGGGAAATATGCACTGAAATGAAACTCAGTAATGAAACTAAATCACTGGTTTATATTAGTCTGGTTTACAAGATCAAGAGTTGCAGTACTTAACTATGTCAAAAACAAGAACATATGTAGAAAGGTAATGGTCAAATAGTGGCAGCTGGAAATTAATATTGGTGTGACCAGAAGTCAAAATGTTGAAATTTGTATATTCAGTACTACTTTTCTCCACATATGTAACTGTGAACTCATTTGTAACACAATATTAGTCCCTTTGAAATGAGATTTCCAGACTGAAAGTTGGAAGGAAGAACAAGCTGTGCCGCAGTGAGGAAACTGGAGCAGACTATCCAGTTTTATTCTCTGTAGAGATTACATCTAAGGAGCACCTTCTTCTGCCTCTTGAGTCCTGAGAAGCTCTTGGGAACCCGAGTGCTGATGAACTAGAGCAAAGAACATAGCTGAGAGTTATCCATACAGTCATTGCAAACCATCAGAAGTCAGAAGGAGAATGCTGCATCAAGGTTTATCATCACTGAAGGGCCTATAAGGGAACTGGAAAAGGACTCTGTGTTAGGAACTGCAATGACAAGACTAGGGGAAATGGGTTCAAACTGAAGGAGGGGAAGTTTAGGTTAGATATTAGAAAAAGGTTTTTTACTCTAAGGGTGGTGAGACGTTGTCCCAGGCTGCCCAGGGAGGCTGTGGCTGCCCCAACCCTGGCAGTGTTCAAGGCCAGGCTGGATGAGCCTTGAGCAACCTGATCTAGTGAGGAGGTGTCCCTGCCCAGGGCAGGGGTTGGGACTGCATGATCTGTAAGGTCCATTCCAACCCCTAATTTCTATGATTCTATAATTCTATGGTAAGCCAATATGCTCTTTTTCCTGTGGGTTATAATTTTAGCACTGTGTTCATGATTTGTACTTGGTAGCTGTTACAGATAGGGGAGGAAAAAGGGTTAAATCAGGCTCAGTTATAACACAGGTTACTCATATTTTACAAATATAAACCCAGAAAATTATTATATTTCCAGGACAAATCTCAAAAAATACTATGAGTTAATCTAAAGACTCTACTGATTGTTCAAACTATGCTATTTGAAATCACTTCCAAAAAACTCTCCTTTCTTGTCATCATGGTCTCCATATCTCCTGTCATTGTCATTACTGACATATGTGATGTCTGTCTGCAGTATTTGTGTGCATATTTCATACCTCTCATTTATATGTTTGGCAGAGCATTGTTAGCATGAGACACTGCATGCTAAGCACTGTATTTAGCAAGGAATAACTATTAAATCTGAAGCTATTTATGGGATTTGGTTTTCAATGAATTGCTTGTATGTAAGAATCTTTTAAACAGGAGATGTAATTTAGCATTTGTTCCTTTTCCTTGTACTGACTGTGTTCTTTACAGTGCCACAGGCAGTTAAGCATTAGCTTCACTATGAGGAGTATAAACTGAAGTTATTTTGGGGTTGTATATTTTTCACAATGAAACAAATTAAAAAAGAACAGACTGAAATTTTTAATTCTTACTCTGTGTTGAATACAATTAACATAAGTCTGAATTGGAATCCCAATTATGAAAGCAAAATAATATACAGTAAATACAGCTTACTATATAATGCAGGGAAAAAAAGTGTGCCTTTGCACCATTTTATTTAAATGTGCTTATGTAGGAGCTTGATTTGTTGAACTTATTTCAAGCTGAATACAGTTAGAATATTAGGGAAAAAAGGCTTCAACTTCATTAGCAATTCGCCTTTCTTTTCTGCAAAAGCAAAAAAAAAAAAAAAAGCCAAAAAAGAATCAAAGTAATGTATCATTTTAATAGATGGAGGAAAAGAAGTACCAATAGATTTTGATAACAGAAAAAATAAAACTATTTCATGCATTAAACGACAAAACTTGTTCAAAAGAGATGAGGAAAACATTCACAGGATTAATTTTTTCCTGAATGGTTTGGTTTCAAGTGGTTA
>NW_008656338.1:0-7254 GCF_000695815.1 Acanthisitta chloris | reverse complement strand
CTGCCCCGACCGTGTGCGGCTGCAGCTGCTCGAGGGGCCGCACACGGACGGACACGGTCTGTGTGAACACAGCCGCACCGGGACACCGGCTTCCGGCTGTGCTTCTACGGACTTCCAGTTCCAAGGGGAACACAGCACTCAGTGCCCTAACCCGGGGGCAGAGGGACTACACGGACATCCCTCTGGAAATACACAGCTCTGTGACTTGGCTTCTCACACCTAGGATCTCTCCCCATGACAGGCCGTGCCAGGGAAGCAGAGCACTCCCAAAACCATTCCCCTCACACCCAGGATCTCTCCCTGTTACAGGCCGTGCAGTGAATGAAGCAGAGCACTCCCAAGACCATTCTGCGCACACCCAGGATCTCCTCCCAGCAATAGGCTGTGCCCATTAAGCAGAGCACTCCCAAAACCATTCCCAGCTCCCCTTTCGTGATTGAAATCACATTTATACCATTTTCTGAAGTTTCTCTTTAGTTTGTATTTAGCTATTCAACAGTTACAATAGACACTGGAGAGAGTTCATTTTAAAACAGTAAACTTTTAAAACATTAACACAGGTTTTAGCTTTTCAAAGAAAACAGTTTTAAAAAAGGAGGGAGAGGTCATAGAAAAGCACAAACAATTCAGGCTTATTTACAGAGACAAACCTATAGCATATTCAGAGTGATTCTGTATACAGACAACATTCATGAACCAAACGTGCTACATGGCTCCATGACAACAGCAGTTTCCAGAACAACCAGTTGTTCAGGTAACACACACCTGCACTCATCTCCTAAAACCTCAGTGCAATGAGTTCACACTACAGCTACATAACTGAACTACTAATTTATATATTCCAGACCCCCATTCAACAATCTGGTACACACAGCCAAAAGAAGCAAACAGTCACTGAGACAAAGGAACCACTTTCTGCCCCAGTTGTGGGTGTGAACCTCAGCCATGGCCTTTCGTACTCAGCTAATTATTCCCCTTTCACAAGGATCAGTAGTAACAAGCCTCCAAAAAGCACAAGCCTCCAGAACTGCCTTTCACACCTGCTGTAGCCACAATTAATGGTCAGTGAAACTAGCACAGCAACAATTCTATCACACATTATAACTCTGCTGTTGGGGTATTTATTCACAGGGCCTCTTAGTTTGATGAAGACACTTAACAAGCTCTGTACAGCAAAGGAGAGGATGTTTCATTCAGGATCAGCTGCAGAACCCTACTCAGCACAGCAACAGACAAACCCACAGCAGTTTCTAGAGTGACACTCTCACTTCATCAGGGAGCCAATAAAAAAAAAAAAGCCAGTGAGCAATACAACTTCTAAGGTCTTAATTACACATTAATTCTCAAAACTGTTCCCAAGGAAACCTTTAACTCAAGTGAACAGCCATTATGTCTTCATTCATTTTTCTTTTCCTTGTGCTTTAGAAGTTTGTTGATCTCCCTTTTAGCCATTCCAATGTACTTTGTGATGATCCCATGCTGGTTTAGTCCAGGAAACAGCAACAAGAAACTTACTAGAGAGGGAAAATACAAAAGAATTAATACGTCTTGCTTCTGACACTGTAATTTGCTTCCCCTAAGCCCCGTTTACTGTTTAGAAAGAGAAAAACATAACCCTGCAACAAAAACACCACACTTACTTAATCAAAAATTACTCCTACCAGCCTCACTCTATTTCAGGCAGCTAACAAAGAAGCTCCCTGTGCCTTGCATGCTCATACTTACCAATCAGGTAAGTCAGGAAGAGATTGTGAACCTGCTGTCCAATCCAGGCAACCAAGGCAAGAGTAAAAAGCATGGTCATGAAGTACTGAAAAATGAAAAGGGAAGAGTTACCAAAGACCTGTTGAGGATTCTCCCCATTCCCTTCAGCATTTAACAACACTTCAACATTTGAATCTAACTTGAAGTCTTCTGGCTCTTCCAAATGCCATACCTATGTTAGAACTGAGATTACAGCACCTGTCATTGTGTGTTCTCATTTATTTTCAGACCATCAGGAAGTCAGTTCAGACAGGATGCCAATTCTTTTTTGCCCAGATAGCCCTCAGGCTAGGCCATCCCCACGGGCACCACTTCAGCCTCACGAGGCACCCACAGCTGGTTTGGGGTCAGTAGCTCAGCAGTTCATGTGCCTAAGCTGACACTACTAAGATAAAGCTTTTTGTGTACACTGAAAACAACTGGTTTCCAAAAATTTACCTATCCAGAGAAATCCAGTCTAGCTGTATGTTATTATCAAGGGCACACTCCTAATTGCATAGATCTGCAAGTTTAAAGTCTTATATGTTCCCACTCCAGGTTTGAGTAAATGTGTAACTAATGTCAAGTCACAGCCAGAACTGCCAGTGCTTGGTTCAAATACCAGTTCATTCAGGCATGTGTCTTGCTGAAACTCTTCAAAGCAAAACCAAACAAAGTCTTAGGACCATAGAGATGAACTCCTAGAACTCAATACCATTTTAGGCTTTTCCTCCTTCAGGGTGAAGAGGCGTTTCCACCAGCCAACAATGCGGCGACGAGACTTCACCAAATTGCTGCAGATCTCATGAAATCTCTGCTGCTGTTCTGTAGTCCTTTTGGTAAGGGAAAAAAAATAAAATTTCAGGGTTTCATCTGAAATTAAAAAGAACTCCATATGGCTTTTTTCCAGCAGTAAAAAAAGAATCCTATGCCTACCCCGGCATCTGCTTCAGTTAGCTTTATACATATTTATCGAGCTCTGTAATGCAACTGCCCATGGGATTTGCCGGTGTGCTGACTCTGAAACTGACTCCCCAAACAGCAACCCCAGCCAAACCAGACCATCGATCTTAACCTGACACCAGTGGGAGACACACAAGTAATACACAGCTGAGATCAATGTCTATGACTTTGGCTTTTGTATTAGTTCATTACTACACAAGGACATTTGTCCACTAGATATCTTATAGCAGATGCACTAACACCTACTTTTAACTCAAAATTTGGTTCAAATTAGGTTGTTCTCCTATACAAGCCTTGCCCTACAGTCATATTCACACTCTGCATTAGTCTCCATCACATTTCTTACTGCCTCTTTCCAAACATCAACAACACTCTTCTACATAATTTCAGTTCTCAGTATCTATTATCCATTAATTACTAAAAACTCGTTTAGCAGAACTAATCCACATCCTTAATGGAGAGCAAAGAACTTCCCTACTCCTTCAAAAACCAATCTTATTTCTCCAGAAGGAACAATAAGGGTATGTTGTAGCAGGTATCTTCCAGAAAAAGCAGCATGAAGAACATCTTACTACTGTCCTCACTTCATGCATCAGAGACTGATGATTTCTCACTACAATGACTCCATAAATAATCATTTTATACTTGCAGAAAGTTCATCATTTATTTACACTCAATAAAGTGGTTTAATTCAAGTTTCCATCACCATTTATTAGAGCCGAAGATCCGAGGTGCAAGAGCAGGAACAAGGTAATCAGCCAAACAGAGGAACATAACGAAACAGGAGACACCTGAAAGAACTGATGGGTCCAAGTAGTAGATCATCCTGGAAAGAAAAGATAACAAGTTATTTCTGGATGCTCAGACTCCTGAATACTAGCCATACTTGGTCACTTCTTCAGACTAGCACATAGCAGACCTATCCTCCTGCCCAAGCTCAAACAAATTACAGATTTGCTCATATTACTGATAAAAAGAGGTCAAGGACTTCAACATTATTACAAAGAAAGAAATCCAGGTAAAATTACATTTTTCTTACTGTACTGGATAAGAAAATGCTACAATACAGTAACCATGGTATGAAGTTCAGTAGAAGTCAAAATTCATCATTATTGCTCTCTCAGAAGTTGAGACCTAGTGAACTTAACGCTGACCAAGGGATGAGGATGAGCAAGTGAACACCTGAAATAACCAGGCAGAGCAAAAACTCTAATTTTGTTGGTTCTTAAGCCACAGAATTTAGATCCAGTACAGGCTGTTATTTGCTCCGGCTCACCTGTGAGAGCCAGACAAACCTGTTCTGGATAAGGAGCCATAAATCTCCACTTAGGAGAGTGCTGCATTTTCCATACTCAATATGCCATCCCTCAAACACAGCAGAAGGGCAACTGGACAAAAACCAGCTCATCTCCTAAGGGTCAAAATAACACCCAGCTGAGCCCTGCACTACATAACTACACTTCACAGAACTTCGTGGACACTGAAGCAATAAAAGCAAAGAAATAACACAGTCATTTCTTTGTCAACAGGGCCAGCTGACCTGTACATCTGCACAGTGCTACTGAGCTCAGTGTTTCAGTTCAGTTTGATGAAGGACCAGTTCAGAATCTGAAGTAGTTCTGCATTTCCTCAAAGTATTATTCAACACAAGATCTTTCATGCTATAATCACAGAATTTATAACAAAATACCCTAAAGTTCATGCAGTTGCTTTTAAAAGTTACTTTTCAGTTTCATTTGATTTCCACCCTCCTCACCTCCCCTGAAGACCACACAATTGATATTAGCCAGGAGACTGATTATTCTCATCTGGTTCAACATTTATTACTGTAATTCCTCTTCTCCTTACTGCAAAAACAGATCCAACTGGCAACTGCACAGCTGGCACAGACACTTATCTGTACAAGACAGGTTAGGTCATCCTGACTTCTACCATGATACATAAAGGCACATACAAGTGCCTCTAGTGAGCACCTCCAATCCAGACAGGAAACATACCTCCACCCTGTGGACTGAAAGTTACCTTCAAGGTCTTCCTTTTCCTCTTTTCTCAAAGGAGAAGACACAGAATGTAAAAAAAAAACAACCAAATTGTGCAAACCCAACTGAACTCATCCTAAACATCACAGCAAAGACGCAGAATAGGAAATTTTGCCCTATGGGAACATGTTTTCTATAATGATACTGCTGTTGGTTGGTGGGAGGGAAGCCAAGGGGTATCATCAGATTTGACTAAGAAGCAGGATACAAAGCATGAGGGCAAAACATGAGCACAACACTGAAGAACATTCAGCTGAGCACAGTAAAAACTCCATCAACCATTACTGGCAATCAGGTTTTGCGGAAAGCACTGTCCCTCCTCTGAGCAGGATGTGACTCGTGTTGCTTCCTGTTTTCAACACTTCTGGTTTTTCTTTCTAACAAAGTTCACACACTTTAAGAAACAGAACCTGGCATAAAACCTTTCCTGTCAGATTTCTCTAGATGTCTTACTAATTTTCTTAATAGGTTTGCTACCAGCCACAAGGCTGCAGTGATGTTCCAGGCTCCCTCCAGAAGGTACTTACAGGAAAGAAAAGGAAACAACACTCATCAGTGCCAGGGGAAACCAGGCTCGCTCCCAGCGCAGAACCTTATCCGTCATCAAAATCACTTCTCCCCATCCTTGCAATTGCTCCTCCAAGCTGGCAGTTTCAGAAGCCTGTACAAAAAGAGATGAAAACTCCTTTACTAACCTGAGTATCAAATTAATTCCCACACTGAAGCAGCTAAAAAAACCCCAGTGCAATAATTAAAGATCCTAGTCATAAAGCTTCCTGAGTAATTAAATGACTAATAATGTGAGTTTTGCACTAAGTTATGACATTGGAGCAGCGATACTTTAAAAATAAAGATCCTAACAAAGCACATGTTAATAGACCAAATGACACCTCCCCTCAGGTTTAGCCAGGGTGTTTTCCTCTAATCTCCTATTTACCATACTCCCTCCCCCCAGATTAGTAGAAAGTCAAGTTCTCACACCCAGCTAAAGGCTCCCAAGTTTTCAGTGTCAACATCTGGAAAACTGGAATGTGACAACCACATAAAATAGGTGTGTTTTCAAAGACAACTCTCCCACATTAACCTGAAGCTTTCTAGCTGCTGTCCAACACCAATTTATTGCTACATGGAAGATGGATACAACCTCAGAATCCACAGCAGAGGAAAGTTACCCAACCGATCATACTTGGACTGCAAGGAAAGTTTTCCCCCAGGGTGCCCAAGACAGGGCTCAAGCAGCCTTTGAACTTCACTTCCTATGTGATTCCTATGTTCCTCCCTACATACCTCCTGCCACCTGGCACTGGCATTAGCTTAGCAAGCAGTTCACCTGAGGTGTTCCACATTTAACAGAGCTTAATAATCTCCCCTCAGTGGGGCACAGCATCTCAGGGATTACAAAACTCAGGTAACCATGCACAGAACCAACTGCTGCCCAGTCAGAAGTGAGAAGCCATCAAGACATGCAGGTATGCTGTGCAGAGGCAGCAGAGCAGGTTTTACTCTCAACTATGTGTTATGCTTAATTCCAACATCACTAGAGTAACAAGAACAGCTCAGTGCAGCCATCAGGGTAGAGCACAGTTTCCTCGTGGGATACCACTGGCAGCTACATGAAAACTACAATTCAGGACCAGAAAAAAAAAGCATAGAAAACTATCTGACATGCTGCTGAACACCTTCCAGGCGTCATAGTTATTTCATGTTATGAACACAAGCTGTCACATGGAGACAGATAAATAAAGAGCTGTGTTTCTCCAGCACACATTTTATGACATTTATTATTTGTTTTCTTAATTCTGGCTCTCTGGATTTCACATCACAACCAAGGCAAAATGTAATGGAAAACAGACTCGAATGTAACAGTGTTGTTATTACTAACAACAGCTTGCCAGCCTAGAGGACAAGCACTGTAAGTTGCTTTCCCACTGGGCCAGGTAGGGAAAACTTCAGTCAGCTTTTACCAACATCATCTTCATTCCAGACCCCATCCATCAGAAGAGTTTTCTCATCAAACTACTAAGTTTCCAGGAATGTGTACTCTTGCTCCAAAAGGCACATCCCTCCCGCACACTGCAGGTATTTTTGCCAACACAGCTTTCTCTGCAGACTCTCGAGCCTCCCTCCCATCTCTGCGCCCCTGGCAGCTGCTCCCTGTGCCCAGCCTTGTGCCGCAGCGCTCAAACGCTTCCAGACCCTTCCACCTCTGCCCTTCCCACGCTTTTACAGCGCTTCTCCCCTTTCCGCAGCAGCCGCTCACCACCACACAGATAAACACACATATCCATGTATTCGTTTAAGTATTCAAGCCCCTCTTGGCACATTAGACCGCCCAGCTGCCACCGCTCTCCCGCATCCCTGCAGCGCTCGGCAGCGCAGCGAGAAGCTGCTGGCACACACACACACACACACACACACACACACAAAGACACACATAGACAGACACATTAAGGGGATCAGTGTCAGCGTCGCCCAGTGCTAGTGGCGGCTCCGGCCTGCGAGCAGCGGC
>NW_008656337.1:45396-46613 GCF_000695815.1 Acanthisitta chloris | reverse complement strand
GCCCCTGCCCAGCCCAGCTGGGCCCCGCCCGCTCCCTCTCGCCCCTGCCCTGCCCGTGTCAAGGGAGCTGGCTTTGTTTTGCGGCAGCTTTTCGGGTCTCCCCACCACAGAGAGTTATCACCTTACTTCTGTGTGGCCGCTCCAGTTACAAGGGGAGCAGAACAAACTTACAGCTCTTCAATGATCTTACTTTTAATAGAACTGGATTTTGGTTTTCTTGTGTGCTTTTTTTTGTAGTTGCTTTGGTGGCGTTAACACTACCATGAAAAACTGAGTCTTGGAATTTAAGGGTCATAGTAAAGTTCACCTCCCTAGCCCTGTTTTTACAAGGTTTTTGGCTAGCACACCAGGAAACTGGGAAACTCGAAATAGCTAATGATTGTTCACAAGATGTGCTCTAGCTAAGGTGTTCCTAGAAATAACCAGGTTTTGTTTGGACATCATGGATTTCCCAAGTATTAGAGCTGGGACAAACGTATATTCTAAAGGCCTTGCAGAATTAATTAGGTTGGAAAAAGCCTTTGGGATTGTGAAGTCCAACTTACGACCTAACACCCTCATGTCAACTAGACCATGACATTAAGTGCCACTACCAGTCTCTCCTTATACACCTCCAGGGCTGGTGAGTCCACCACCTCCCTGGGCAGCACATTCCAATGCCTAATCACTCTTCCTGTGAAGAGATTCCTCCAAATGTCCAACCCAAACGTCCCCTGGCAAAGCTTGAGGCTATGTGGAAGTGTTTAAGAGACATTGGATCTGGCACTGGAGGATGGGGTTTAGGGGTTACAGTGGAGTGGCAAGTTAACGGTTGGACTTGATGATCTTAAGAGGTCTCCTCCAACCCTGATGATTCAATGATTCTATGTCCTCTCATCCTGTCACTTATTACCTGGGAGAAGAGGCTGACCCCCACCTAATTTCTTTTTGGGAAGTTGTATCCAGTTGTATCCACCACATACAGAGCCAATGCATCCTGTGTTTATATGTAGGTGATGCAAATTAGTCTTTGTTCAGCTGTCTCTGAGCCCACCTGCTCTAAGCTGCATTTATTATGTGCTTACAAAAGAGGTACTGTAATACCTAACATATATTAGACTCTTGATTCTAAGGTGTATTTGTGTACTATTCAGCACTTGAGTGTTTGGCACTTGTCCACAGGTTCAAAAAAGTTAGCCAGTAGGTGTTATCAAACAATGGGCTGGTCAGACTTGTTT
>NW_008656337.1:10839-45381 GCF_000695815.1 Acanthisitta chloris | reverse complement strand
TCCTGTTTCCTGGAATATTTTTATATTGTGGCTGCACAGATGGTTGGTTGAACCACATCTCTGTGCCTTTTTTAACATGTCAGAGTGGGCATGTATGACAGTGTTACCAAAAGCTGTTTGCATGTCTTCATAAATGGCTGTGTATCTACTGGGGGCAATGCATTTTAGTCATGCAGGTGACAAGGCAGGACATGCCTTAGTATTGTGAGGAGAAAATTTACGTGGTCTGCCCAGTCTAAAAGATTGGATAGCATTACTGGTATATGCCTTGATGGTTGGATTATTCCTATGGTGAGTGGGAGACATGAATTTGTGTGTGTTTGAGAGTGATGAGCACTAGGTCAAGTGGTTTTGCATATTGATACTTCAGCTGCCAATAATTTTTATTTTTCCTCTAATTATTTGTTAGAACAGCAATAGGGTGTTGCCATCATGTTCAGTTTTGCTAACCATGTGTTAAAATGACTACATAATAGTTCAGAGGGAGTATAACTGTGACAGGTATGTGATATAAGCCATTGAGATCTACTTCTTAGATGCTAAGTCCGATTGGCTTTTCAGCGAAAGAAGGCCTTCTCTTTGGTGCAGACGGGCTTGTTTGATCCATGTTTAGGCTATGCAAGGGTGGTTTTGGGAATGTGCCAATGTGGGCATCAACTTCCCTGGTCCTGCTGGCCACACCCTTGCTGTGATACAGGACAGGATGCCATTAGCCTTCTTGGCCACCCAGGCACACTGCCAGCTCATACTCAGCTTACTGTCAACCAGGTCCTGTTCCCCTACGCATCTTTCCAGCCTCTCTGCCCCCAGCTTCCAAATCAGTGTTGATTTTTGACCCAGCTACAGAAAATAAAGAGAGCTGAACTTGGGTTTCTGACTTAGCTTTTTAGGATATGTGATTATGATGTAGATAGGTCTGGGTTTTTTTATTTTTACTTTTATTTTATTTTGGTCTGTCCCTGTTTCCCCTGCCCAGTTTCTGAAACTCTTTAAGCAGGGATGACTGAGAATGTCCTTAATTCATGAGAATGCTTTGTCAAACTGCAAGTTTCAAAAGCATTTGACCTTAGACAGTAGTTTTGTTTTTCACCTTTAAATAATTTTGTCAAGCAGAGATTTTGCCCTTGAGTGCTGATAGAGGATTGAAGAATTCCAGTTCTTCAAACATGGATTGTGTTCTAAGTACGCCATTAACTCACTGGGTGACCTTAAGAAGAGTCAGAGTTGAATATTGCTTGAATAGAGTTTAGGATTTTGTCTCAGTCTTTATGTAAACTGTTGAGTGGAATAGTTTACAAGTGTGACCTGTGGAATTTAGCGGTTAGTAAAGAGCAACAGGCTGCTCCATGTCGCAAAACCTGAGGAGCTGTTGGAGCTAAAGAACTGTAGTCTAATCCCTGGTTTGCCCTGGCTAATAATTTCTGGTGAAGAAATACACACAGTGGTACAGGTAGAATTACTTTAATGATTGTAGGCATCAACCAGCTTTGATTGTGGTAGTTCACTTGAAGAGTACTATGATACATGCTTTTCATGCTATCGCTTCGTAAGTTTCTGCCCTGCGATACTGCAATATTTATCGCTCATCTATTAAGTCTAAAATCAGTAAAATCTCCTTCCTTTCCACCTCCTGTTGTCTTAGAAGACTGGTTTGGTTTTGTTTTGAGAGGGAGACGGTGTATCTCCTCCTGCCAAAAAGCGAGAGGATTGGATTGAGTGCATGCTCAGTAAGTTTGCAGATGAAACCAAGTTGGGCAGGAGTGTTTTGCTGCCTGAGGATAGGAACACTCTGCAGAGGGATCTGGACAGGCTGGATGGATAGGCCGAGGCCAATTGTATGAGATTCAAGGGCCAGGCCTTGAGTCATAACAATCCCACGTAGTGCTACAGGCTGGGGGCAGAGAGGCTGGAAAGATGTGTAGGGGAAAAGGACCTGCTTGACAGTAAGCTGAACATGAGCTGGCAGTGTGCCTTGGTGGCCAAGAAGGCCAATGGCATCCTGTCCTGTATCAGCAATAGTGTGGCCAGCAGGACCAGGGAAGGGATTGTCCCCCTATACCTGGCACTGGTGAGATAACACCATAAGTCCCGTGTTCAGTTTTGGTCCCCTCACTTCAAGGAAGACAGTGAGGTGCTGGAGTGAGTCCAGAGAAGGGCAACAGAGCTGATGAAGGGTCTAGAGTATAAGTCATATGAGGAGCAGCTGGGGGAGCTGGGGTTATTTAGTCTGTAGGAGTCACAGGGGGGACCTTATCGCTTTCTGCAACTGCCTGAAAGGAAGTTGTAGTGAGGTAGGGGTTGGCATCTTCTCCCAAGTAATGAGCAATAGGACAAGAGGAAAGGGCCTCAAGTTGTGCCAGATGAGGTTTAGATTGGATATTAGATAAACATTCTTCACTGAAAGGGTGGTCAAGCACTGGCTGCCCAGGGAAGTGGTTGAGTCATCATCACGTGAGATATTTGAAGCACGTGTAGATGTGGCACTTAGGGATACGTGGCATTTAGGGATACGGTTTAGTGGTGGACTTGGCTGTGTTAGATTTGTGGTTGGACTCGATGACATTAGAGGTATTTTCCAACCTAAATTATTCTATCTATTTTATTGGTGTTGACTTGTTTGCATCTGACTCTTCCCATAATACATCTTTAATATAATTTTATTAGTGACATTATTTTTGTGTCAGAATGCATCAAGCTTCCCTCTCCCCCCTTGGGCTCTCTGTAATCCAGTTTTAGATTTAGGTCGTGGCCTTTTCTGCATTTGGGATATTTACTGTGCCATACCTCATGTTACCTGAATTATGTTTCTGATCTGTTGTACGTTTGTCAAATTAAATTGACTGTTAGATTTATTGACCGAAAGTAATTCAGATTGTGCAAGTATAATTTTCCTCAATGCAAAAGGCTTGAAAATAAGTTCCAAGTTGGACCCTTTCAGTCAATGCAACATATTGATCTGTCATAGCAGATATGCTAATCTGGAAACTATTTCGATTCCCTGACAAACCTTGAGGTGAAATTGGATTACTGCTTGACAAAGGTGACATCATTAACATGTACCTCCTTTTATTATTTTTTTTCCTTCTAAAGAAAATTCTTTAGCTGAGGAAAACACTGCTTTTTAAAACCCCCTTCATTGGAAGGAGTGGAGGGGGAGAGAAAGAGACTTTGGAATCAACGACTATACCTGTTTAGCCCAATCAAATGAGGCCTTAATGAACAGCCTTTCTGAACAAACTAGCCTCTCAGTAGAAGAAGTTGCGAGCCTCAGTTCTTTTGCAGAATCATTTTAATTTTTTTATTTTTTTTAAAGTGTGATAGTTAATTTTGAAGCACATAGCAGCATGGCTTTATTCAGCAGGTCCAAGGTTTTAGAAGTCTGGGACTCTCAAAAGTGTAAAAGATGTGCTGTGGTACTGTGCTACCTCAGTCTATTGAAAGCTCTTGCATTCACTCTTCTGGTTTAGGACTTTGTAAAAAGAGGAAATCAATTGAATAATGGAAGATATTATACCTGTTCTCTATGTATACATTGACTGAGCAAGAAACTTCTGAAATCTGGGACAGGGTGGGGTAAAAAGCAACTGCTTTCCACTTCCTTTGTATGATCCCTCCCTTCCCCTTAGAAATGTTTGGAAGTCATTAAAGTGAGTGCTAGATTATGTGACTTCCAAATGCACTTTACTGGGAACTATGTCTTGTAGACCGCAGTCCTCAAAAGATCAGCTTCAGTTTCCAGCTCAAGTTAGAGGTGTTTTTGTTAATTTCAGTATACCATTGACCTGTCTTCAGTGACTTTCAGGTTATGTTTTTGATTAAGTTCTTTAGGAAATTTATGAGTCAAGAAGGGTTGCTTGTTTACACCAATCTGTTAAAAACAGACAAATTAACACTTGCATTTAAGATTGTCTATAAATCAAAGAAAGATGTAGTTAAGAGCAAAAGCACTTCTATTTCTCTGGCATGGAGTAGAAAGGTAAGACCGATCTGTGTCAATATCTTTAATTACAAAGTGACTGAATTATTGCTGCAGTTACGCTGCAGTGTAAGACCTTGAATCTAAATTAGTCTTTTAAAGAAATGATTGCTGAACAGATGTTACCTAAAACACTTTATTGCAGCTTTGTAAAATTGTAAATTCCTCATGCTGTTATTTTTGTTGGCATGAATTAACACTGTGGGTTAAGATATTAAATTTTAGTGCTGTGTTCTAGCAGCTTGTTATATGATCTTACCTGTAAGCACCAATTTTGAGTTTAACTCATCAATGTCTAAAGAATATCACTGTGTAGAAACTGTCATGTTAAGATAGTTTTGTCCCTGATTGCTTTTCAGACTGCTTTCCAAGCAAGAGAGAGAGTGTGATAAAGCCATTAACTAAATGCTGAAGTAGTATATTGGAAATTAAAAGCAAGAAATGCTGTGGGGTTATACAGCAGTTTCTAAATTGCACTTACAGACTGAGGTAGCAAAATTACTGAGGGAATGTGGTGATCCTGAAGTAATAGCATTCACTGTAATCATCCAATTAGCATTTCTCTGACTGAGTCTACAGGTTTCCTTGCGATTCTTGCTTCGATCTTCTACTTGTGTTTCTGCTGGATAATATCCTTTGGGGCAAAACCAGCTAGTGTTGAATCTTTTTTGGTGGTAAAATTAATGGCAATGGATTCTTCCTCACTTTGTTATTTAAAAAGATACAGAGGGGATTATGTGATTGTATGTACATCCCCAGTCTTCATTTGTCTTGTTTCAGTGCTTGGGCATAAGTTGGCCAGTTCTTCTAAAACTTACTGCATCTTGCTTAAACTGTTCTTTTTCCTTTTCTTTTCTTTTTTTTCTCCTTTTCCCATAGCTACATGTAGGCTGTAAGCTCTTCGTAATGTATCAAATAAACTGTATGTGTGTGGTGGTTTGGAGGAGGTGTTATATGTGATTTTGTTTGTTTGTTTTCATGTGCATGGAAGGCAAAAATGAAGATTCCAAAGGGATATAGACACTGGGCTGTGGGATTTGTAATTTTTGTATAAACTGAAGTACTTCAAGGCAGCGGAGGACATGCATGTTGAAATTGTTTAGCTATCTGGGATCCTGTTACTTTGCACGCCTTAAACTCCTCTCATATTGGCAGAGGTTTATGATGGTGTCCTTATCTAATTCCATTTATGATCAACAGATCATAGTTTGTATCTCTCTCTGTCATACTAGCAATGCCCATCTCTACTAGGCATGATCTGAGTTCAAGTACCAAATGCTGTGTTTAAACAAGCTGCTTTAATTCAGAGAGGTAGATGAGCAATGCCACTTTGTGGTTACATGATGGTGAAAAGAACACTTTTGAGAATGAAGATGCTGCTGCTTTTGTTAGTGTACCAAAAGTTAGATAATACAGACTACACCCACTATTGAACTAGGGTAGTTTTCATCGGTTCCAGGCTACACTGGTGTATAGCACTGGTGGAAAAAAGTCTAAAGACGTGAGATCAAAGTCCTGTGTGAGATGTCATTCTCCTGAATTCTGAACCTGTTTGCCTGAACTGCTTGTCCGGCATCGAGAGAGAATTTGGTTTATAAATATGCATGTGCAAAGATAGAGAAATACATGTAATGACACAAGAGATCAGACTAGTACTGTTGATCCAATTAAGTGGTATTTCTCAGACAGTTTCTTCACTGTCTCTAGCTGGAGTTGACTGGTGTAAACAGTGTAAACTTGAGGCAGTGTCTCAAGTTGTTAAACTCTGTCTCCCAGATGAGCTTCCAGTATGTGCTACTGTTTGGCTATGCAACACAAGATCATCATCTTGTGTATAACAATAAAATTCTATACTGCGAGCATCTATGAAGCCAAATAGTATTTGTCTTCCTTTCCCTAGCTGGGTGGTGTGGAAGTTACACCAGGTATGGCTTCATCATATATGACCTTTTCAAGAGACACAGTAGTACTCTTTCTGTTTTGTGAGCAGTCTTCTTGTCGCTGTGCTTGTGTTGTGAACCTATTGTGTCCTGTTGTACCTTTTGGTCTCTGCCTGAAGCTCTCAGTGTCTTTGGTGTGTTTGAGATTAGG
Organism: Acanthisitta chloris; assembly: GCF_000695815.1. Taxonomy (NCBI): domain Eukaryota; kingdom Metazoa; phylum Chordata; class Aves; order Passeriformes; family Acanthisittidae; genus Acanthisitta; species Acanthisitta chloris. The sequence continues at coordinate 39,314 of NW_008656337.1, read as the reverse complement.
CCTTTCTACGGCTTACCAAGAACACCGTACCACACGCTGCATGTATGTGTATATATATCTTCTGTCTAACGAAGCAAGTTATTTAACAGTATGTCTGAGGGACATCATCTTCAGTCAGGGGTAATTCTGTGTCAGATTGCTTGTTCTAGTCAAAAATGATGCATCTATGCACTTCTTCTTAGCTGTGACTTAGCTTTAACTGAACTGCTTCTACCCCATTACAAAACACAATTACCTCTTCCTCCATGTCCCAGACTCAAAACTGTTACCTTGCAAATTCTAATTTTAAAATGTTAGTTGTTTTTAAAAGCATTTGTATAGCTGAAGGCTAAGCAATGGTGCTACTTCTGCTTTTCTAACTGTAGGTGCTACTGATAAATCTGTACTTCTGAACTGTCCTAATTAATTCCTTCCATCTCTTCATGCTTTTTGTATCTATTTGACTTGAAAACAGTGTGTCAGCATACTTAAAATATTGTTAATTTGTTTTTCAATTTTGCAAGTTTACTTCCTACATGATAACCAGACTAGAAGAATGCTTGTATATAGCTCCTATGTTTTCAAAGCAGTAGTTTCATTTTTCTGAAGTAGTTCATGGAAGGTGCAGAATAGCATATTAATATTTTCATCCATTGCAGATCAGTATTCTGTAAGCTTGTTTAATGTTTTTAGCAGTGACTGAATATTACAGAAATATTACTTAAGCCAGATTTATTTACCTACAGGCCTATGTGTAAGGCAGCCTTTTCGCTTAGGCAGAATAAGTCTTCTGTGAACTGATATATGCAGGCCTGAAAATAGAAATGTGTTCCTGTGGTAGTAAAGCACTTCAGCCTCCACCTGGTCTTTACCTGATTCCTAGTCTATTTATTTTTCCCATTATTAGAAATGTGCTTGTTTTGTTTGGCCTGACAAGAATAAAAATATGCTTCTGTTCTTGAGTCACAGCACTCCTCTAAATGTAATGCCATTAAAACATCCAGCGTGGTAAGTTGTTTGGTTTTGGTTTTTTTTTGTTAAGACCATGTGTAATGTTTCACATTTCTATATCCCCTGGTTCCTTGAATGCTGCAGAAGACCAGTAAAGTTGGCAACTGATTTAACTTGGTACAGCCTTGTCAGAAGAGAAGGACTTGTTGAGGGAGAGAGGAAAAGATAATCCCAGTTCTTATGTTTTAACTAGCTTCTCTGACTGAGAAGTATTATAACGTAAAATTAACCAAATAAGTCTTGAGAGATGACTCACTGTGAGTCATTCAGTCTTTTAATATTGGAGTGCTAAAAGATCTGATGTTAGGTTGTAGTTCACATGGAGTTTCTTCTTTTGTAAAGAAGTCTCCAGATAAATGTTACCAGTGTTGATATTTGGTGCTGGTTAAGTAGGTTCTTACTGAAGAACCTACTTTTAGCACTTACTTTCTAACCAGACTCCATGACGTGGTCTGAAAGAGATGCTGGTATTTTCAGCCTTCAGTACTATAGGCAGCCGGTAAGATCAAGACTTATGGAGGAGACTCATGTCTTACATTGAGTTTGCTGTGTTTGTATATTGAGTTTGCTATACCATTATGGTGTCTTTGATTGGTTGCATGATATTCTTTTTCACTAATTAGTCAATTACCTCGGTCAGGGACATCTTCTGATATACAAAATGGGGAACCTTTCATCCTTTGCCACAAAATATTTCTAATATCCAAGCTAAACCTGTTGTGGTGCAACTTGAGGCCATTTCATCTTGTCCTATTGCTTGTTACCTGGGAGAAGAGACTGACCCACACCTTGCTATAAGCTCCTTTCAGGTAGTTGTAGAGAGCGATAGCTAAGTATTGTTGACCTAGTGAAGACAAAGCAAGAGTACCAAAATCTCATTGATTTGGATATAGCTGTTGACAGTTGCTGTAGCTGTTGCCAAGGTTTGTGCACTAAGCAGTGATGGTAGTCTAAAATGGTGTAAGAGTTTATTTCATTAGGTATGTAACTTCATGTTCTTCAGACTTATCTGCCAAATCTGTTCTCAGCCTCTTCATAAAAACTGTATGTGGGATCCTTGAAACACTGACTCATCAGTCCCCAATGTTCTGTGCTGCTCTTTGGTTTTGTGCAAGAGCTGTCCATCCTACCACTTGCTGTGTTTGTGACTGTGCAGTGCAGAGCAGATTTTGGTTTAGGAACTGCTGTTTGGAGTGTTCTAGAGATTGTTTGGATGTTACTATTATTAAATGCATATGTCAGTTTCTGCTCATTGCTTTGTGCTCTGCTTGCCGCAAGGGCATTGCTTGAGAGTATTCAACAGTGTTAGTTGTTTGAGTGTTACAGCTTGACAGATAGTTTTGAACTTCTGAGGAGCAACATGTTCTTCTGTGCATTTTAAAATCTCTGGACTGATTTCTTGTTGGTGTCCCCATAGCCATCAAAATGGCAAGAAGACACAAGTCTAGTAGCTGAATTATGAGCAGGTTGTCTGTTCTAATATATTTAGCTATAAAATATAATAAACCACATTTTTTTAAAGCTGTGCTTGGTTTATATTCTCCTGGTATTATTCTACCTGAGGATCAGATTAAAGATTTTTGAATCCACACTCTATTGCCTGTGTAACTTGCTGTGCACTGTAAACCAGCAAGGTACAATTTGCCAAGAAACTATTACTTAATTTCAAGTGTCATGATTCAACACTGCTGAACTTGCATCTAATTTTGAATAAAAGTCACTATAAGTGAGTTTTACTTTTTTGTTTGATTTGTTTGGTGTTTTTTTTACTACACAATTTTCACATGACTGGTTTCCTGTTTAATTTACAGCACGTAAATATCAAGACACTGACAGATGATATGGTAAGACAACTTAAGTTTTGCTTTGGCTATGCTAAGCAAATAACCTTACTGCTAATGCAGTAGAAATAACCCTATAGATACAAGAAACTGTCTTAATTTTGAAGTTAATTACTTGCCAAAGTCTCACTAAACTGGTAATTATCTGTAACATAGTGTGTGTGGCAAAAATGTATGGATGGCTTTGAGGTATGCTCTAATCACGGCTAAATGTTCTTGACAGGTAATTGTGCCAACTTACATGCTGTCTAGTTAAGATATCTGTGATTGCATGTTTAATGTTAAGGTTATTTGGGCTGCACGGCTAGCTTAAAATACAATGTTTAACAAACTAACAGTTGCTTGTGAAACTCATTCATGCTTGTTCGACCCACTTAGTTGTGCTCAGTGTCATGCTAATGCTGTGTTTCTCAGACTTTATCAGAGATAACGTTTTGTATCAGATCACAAAGCAGATTTTTTTCTTGCTCTTGAAGTTACCTATTTAATTGCCTGTACTATTCTTTTGTAGGTAAGAGTATTTTTTCTTAAAATACACCATTTTACAAAGTCTTTGATTTTACCTAGGAGGCAATGTTCTGTCAGTGTGTAAAGATCAGCTGTTAAGACTTCGGTGCTATACTGAGTTCTTGCTGGAGTATTTCTGTGCATAACTGAAAGCTTAAGTGTAGAAGTATTTATACTGGACAGTGCAACGTGCCCTGAGAAACATGGCTGTTTGCTAGCTTAGGAACCAGTTGTCAGGTTATTGTTGATTAGGTGTGTAAATTTAGTAGTCTTGAGCATGTTGCTTCTGTCATTCCTAGATTGACTTAAATAGCCTATTACTATAGCAGAGAGTTTCATTGGATGGAAATGGTTATTAAGATATTGGAGTCTGAGAGGTTGAGAATGCAGCTTTCATTCTATAAACTTGTGTTTATCTTGGAGAGCTGAGGAAATGTTCCCAGTCCTTTCAAAGCATAAGTATTTTTTTGCAATCAGAACATAACTCCGGTAATGTCATGTAAGGGCTATAGCCTGGATGAACGAGATCTTGTTTGTTTTTCTGAGGTGTTGTTTTTCCTTTTCCAGTGTAACAGGCAAGCTTCCTGCCTTATTGCACTTGTCCTCTCTGTAGCTGTTGGACTTGGCCAGCTTGTAATGGTGGCCCCTAGGAGTCAGCAGGTTTATTGTGTTTTTTTCAGAGTAAGGTAGCTGATAGCTCTGTAGTAAGCAATCTTCTGCCCAGCTCCTTAAATTCCTCCAAGCATACCAAAGGCCCCTTCACAGACTAAAAAAACATCATCTGCAGAGCAGTGCCAAATTGTTCATATGTGTATATATTTTTAAAAGGGGAAATGGCAGCTGTTTAGTAAAAGGCTAACAGGAAAAAAAAACAAAATTGAAAAAAATCTTGGATTTTGTAGTGTTGCATACTTTTAAAAGGGGGTATTCTGTTCACTTGCAACATCATCTTGGAACAAGGGTATGCTTTCCAATGGACACTTTTTATCCTTCTGAGTTTCCTTTTGGTTTAGCCTTTGTGTCTGATTCTGGGAAACAGCTAATAATACTATGTGTCTCTTTTGTACTATGATTTTGTTGTCCTAGGCAGCTTAAATGTAGCTTAGAGCAGGGCAGTTTTGATGTTTCCTAGCAAGGACAAAAGTGGACAAATGCATTTTCTCCAAATTCCTTTTGCGACAAGGGTGAAATTTGTAGTAAGAGAAGATTAAGCAATTGAAGGTTTAAGATTACTTGATTTTGTAGCTTTCAATGAAATAATATATTTCCTTCTTCTCAAGGACAATCATTTGCATGTTAACTTGGTCTCTGTTGCATTATGCTTTATAAAATATTCATGTTTTATTACTCCCAGCGTGTTTCTTAAAAATACAGTGTTGTGTAATGGTGACCAGGAACTTTTCTTTGCTTTTAAATTCAGGTAAGTTAGCAAAATGTTGATAATCTAAAATGCAGACCGCATTTGATTTGAATTGGGTTATTTACGAGATGCTGATGAATTGTCTACTTTTAGTGACAAATCCTCATGAAGTTCAGAAACACCTTAGTTTTTACACAATCAACATATGCTTCTTTTAGCTTGTTTGTTTGCAAATTATGAAGAGAGGAATCTTATTCCACAGAGGAGTAGCAAGTAGGCACCTGAGACGTTATCTACTTTTAAGGTCACTGTGAAGCAAGCCTCTCAAGTGCTCTACATTTCGTCAGTCTTTCAAGATCTAGTCCAACTGTCATTGTAGCACCACAATAATCACCTATAAACCGTATCCCAGGATTCCACATCCAAATGCCTCTTGAACTCTACCGGAGATGGTGACTCCACCACCTCCCTGATCAGCTTATTTCTATGCCTAATGACTCTTTCAGAGGTGTTTTTTTGTTATTGTGGGTTTTTTTTCTTACTATCCAATCTGAACGTCCCCTGGCACAGCTTAAAGCTGCTTTCTCTCATCCTTTCACTTGAGACAAAGCAGAAAAGACTGACCCCTACTTTGCTCAAGGTGTGGCATTACCAGTGCGAAGTACAGTGGGACAATCACTTCCCTGGTTCTGCTGGCCGCACTATTCTTGATACAGGACAAGTTTCCGTTGGCCTTCTTGGCCCCCTGGGCACACTGCTGGCTTATACTCAGATCACTATTGACCAGCACCACCAGGTCCTTTTCCTCTTAGCAGCTTTCTAGCCCATAATGATGTATGGGTTTGTTGTGACCCAGATGCAGAACCTGGTACTTTGCCTTGTTGAACATAGTGCAGTTGTCCTCAGACCATAAATCCAGCCTGTCCAGATCCCTCTGCAGGGCCTTTCTGCCCTTCAGCAGGTCCACACTGACACACACCTTGGTGTCATCTGTGAATTTACTGAGGGTGCATTTGATCCCCTCATCCAAATCATTGATAAAGATATTAAACAGGATCAGCCCAATGCTGAGCCTTGGGGAACTGCACTAGTGGCTAGCAGCCAATTTGATGTAGCACTGTTCACTACCACTCTGGGCCTGGCCATCCAAACAGTTTCTCACCCAATGAAGAGAGCACCTGTCCAAGTCCTGGGCAGCCAGTTTCTCCAGGAGAATTATGTGGGAGATGAAGTAAAATTCTTTACTGAAGGATAGGGAGGCAAGGTCCACAGTGTTCCCCTTATCCACTAAGTGGGTCACCTTGTCACAGAAGGAGATTAGGTTGGTCAAGCAGGACCTGCCTTTTCTAAACTTATGTTGGCTGGGCCCGATCCCCTGGTTGTCCTGTTCATGCAGTGTGATGGCACTCAGGGTTATCGGCCCCATGACCTTCCCCGATACATAGGTCAGTCTGACAGGCCCCGGATTTCTTGGATCATCCTTCTGCTGCTTCTTGTAGATGGGCCTTATATTTACTTATTTCCAGTCATCTGGGACTTCTTTGGATAACTAACCTCTGCCTCAGGGCTGGCAGAGAGAGTGGCTCCAAATATTGTGTAAGGCTGATAAAAGTTAAGAGCACCTGTGTATTAACAGAATTTATTAAAAGGTATGTTATGCAGACAAAAATGCAATAAATACTAAAATTCCTTATAGCATAAAATTATCCTGTCTGATTTCCTTGCCACTGCTTTAAAGATAAGAAAGGCTGTATAATTTTTAGTATATAGAGAAACAAGACTCAGAGTGACATATTTTCTGCACATTTAAGATGTGACTGTGCATAGGCCTGGCTCTGTAAATTTTAGAATGGTAAAGTCATCTCTGTGAGTTTGAACATATTAAGAATAAGAAGTCATCTAATGAAAGGGATTCTTCTGTGTATCTTGGCCTTTAGGAAGAGCAAGTCTGGCTCTTCCTGAAGTCTCTACTGCTACCAGTGGAATTTCTCACATAGTAAGAAGTTAATCTTGTAGAGCAATTTGACTGTCAAAGGAAGAAAATACTTTTTTAATCTTCTGGAGCTTCAAGAAGGAAAAAGATATTAAGCGGTCTTTGACTCAGAGTCATGGATGTAACTTCTTTGATCTTCTATGAAGTATTTCTATTGGTAAGGGAAAAGAGTAGGTTGTTTTAAGTTCCAAAGATACTGAAATAAATGGTTGCAATCCAATTTCTCCTGTGTGTTCCCCATCTGCTAAGAATAATAATTATTTCAAATGAGGACACTGGCTTTGTTCCACTCTGTATTCTCCTTCCTTACTGTGTTGTTCATGTTCTACTAAGTCTTTATCACGTATCAGCATCAGGGTGTTACATCAGACTTACATGACTGACCTATTGGCATCTATGGCTGAAATGGCTGGCAAAATGTCTGGGAGATTGAACTATGCTGCAGTACTTGAGCAGATTTTTCAGATGTGAAATTGTGTTTATGAAGTATATAAAGAGCAGGCAGTCAAAAATGTGAACTTGAAAATTGAGGGTGGCAGGAATTTTTGTCCTACGTATCTATAAGGCAGAGTGAGCAGGGCACATGGAGGAAAAGCAAAAGCTATGAGAAGTACTCTTGGCTTTAAGCCTTCAGTCAGGAAATGCATTTTTTGTACCTGTATATTTCATATCAGAACTCTGCTAATAAATTGTGCATGGTGATCATCATCAGTGTCTTGATGGTCCATATACATATGTCAATCTGTGTGTTTCTGCATGAGAATGGGAGTGTGGAGAGGAAGAAAGAAGACTGTTCAGTACCCCTGTTAACACAGTTTAGGCTAAACCATAACAATTCTGTGGCCTTGTCTGTCTATAATGAGGTCTCAGAAGCTGTGTACTCAGAAAGACAATCTATGAGGGAGATATCTTCCCTCCTTGTTTCCTTCACTTTCCTCCAGGCTGATTACAGTAGCATTTGAGAATTTTAAAGATTTTAAATATCCTGTGAATACCCTTGAAACTAACCTGGTCCTTTTCTAGGAAGCAGCATGTTGCTGCATATGGTTCAGGTCTTGTTTAAGGTCTGACAGTTAATTAAGAATATCACACAGAGTTCTGCCCAAAAGCTGGATAGTTCAGAGTGGCAGGGTGTGTGGGATATTACAGGCCAGTTCCCAGGGCAGTGGGCACCTCCAACATGTTTTCACCTTTGCCCTGAACCAGTGCAGAATCAAAAAAACCTAGTAAAATATTTGAAAAGGTGTGCTATCACCCTGGTAACCCAGAGAGGCACAAATCACTGCCGCATGCTGGGGCCTGGCCCAGGCCTATTGAGCCATGTTCAACACTGTTCAGTACCCTCAGGGGGAAAAGAAGGTCTCTGGTCTGACAATAGCGCGGCAACAGGCCCCGCAGCTACTCCAACCACCGTGACAGACATTGCAGCTACTTCAACCCCAGCGACAGACACTGCCACTGAACCAGAGAAACAACATGTGCCAGTGTCAGTTGCCCCTGTACGCAAGCAGAAGAAATGTACACGAAAGTCACCCAGTACAAAAAAGCTTTAGCAATGACAGTCAAGGAGGTCAGAGAGGGCAGACAGGATGAAGGAGCCAGGCCATCACAAGAGCCATTTTTCAGTGCTCTTACCAGGGCCATCACTTTCAGTGCTAATGAATGTGTTTATACATGCATGTGCTGGATTTTATTTTTGAGGAATTTCTATAGCAATAGTGGATTCGATGTGTTAATTAAGGGGGAGGTAAGGGAGGCAGGGTGACAGCGAAGTAATACCTCTGATTCCTGCATACATAGCAGCTCTGTTACGTGGTGATGTCTTGATAAGCTGTAGAGCCAGCAATTAGTCTAGCAGTAACTAATCCATTGATTCCTGCAGTATCAAGTGTTCAAGTTCAATAGACACTGTTGTCTTACTAAAGACTGGTATAAGAAGTCTTCACAAAGATCAAAACGGGAGCACAAATAGATGTGCTTTCTAGGGACCTGATCAGAAAGAGTGATGAGCCAGAAAGTTTATACTGTGGGCCTTTGTGTAACTGATTTTTCAGGGCCATGGTGTGTGCGTAAAATTCCATTATTTCATAGGCTCTCAGTGCAATAATAGCAAGTCTATGAAATAAGAACTAAATAAAACTTTGCCATTCATCCTGTGATGGTTGCTTCATTTTGGCTCATACAGCTATTATTTTTGCTATCAGTGGTTCAAATTCTGATACCCAAGTTGTAGTCAGTCCAAAATCAACTCTGAGGAGATGACTGTTGCTTATATAGAATTGCCATTTTTCTCTCTTTCCTTAGTGCTATATATCATGGCTTTCTTTATATTTCGAGAATGACTAGAATACTGTTAATAGTTTCAGACACTGAGGGAGATCATGGTATAATGCTTGATAGCAGGTTTGTGGGCTTTAAACCCACTTGGATTCAATGACCTTAAGGGTCTTTCCTACCTAAATGACTCTATGAATGATTCTAATGTTTTAAGTAACAAAAATTGTTCCTACGCTAAGAATATCTGATCTTGCTGGCAAGGTGGCTATGAATGTGTAAGCACTCTTGGGTAAAATAAATCCCTCATTCTGTGAGGGCACGAAAATGTAAGGAGGAAAATGAATTCTGTCATCTAACAGAGGCAAGGCTGCCATAGCTCCATGTCCTGTGTGTCCAACCAGTAGTAAGGCTGAGTGTCTATTCCCAAGTAGGCCCCTGCCACAAACACATGCATGGAACCTGTATGTATATACATGACAGGCACACAGATTAACACAAACAGCACAACGGGTGTCACCCTGTTACCCTCTTTGGCTGGTGAGGATGAAGAACCTTTGGTGGGAGATACACAATGTGAATCCCTCCTGTAGGTGAGCTCACAAGCTCACTGCCTGGTTGCAGCCTCCCAGTTACCAGACTTCCCTGTAACTGGCACCCGGGTCACATTGAGACCCTGAGGCTGCAGGCTCACTATCATTGCCAATAAAGAACTCCTCACTTATGGAGAGGCACGGGTAGGCTAGTGTGTCTGTGTTCATATGCACACACACAGAGCTCTTTGGCAGCTGATAGACAACTTTCCTTCTGGCCATGTCTTCAGAAAGACAGATGTGCACACAGACAAAAATCTCCATCAGCTGGCTAGGCTTCCCCTCACCCCTGAAGAAGCAAACTCCCCCAGTGACTATCCCTTAAGAAGGACTCATGGGGTAGGTGTCAGGTCTGAACCACAGGGCAGAGGCTTTGCTAGGGTAGCTTTGGGACAAGCCTAGACAGCATGTACTTCCTCTGGGTCAATAATTTGGGATCCTCCTACCTGCTATTGTGCCTCTCTATTCATATGAATTTCTGAAAATATGTCTTTGGTGGGCTAATTGTTCCTGTGAGGAGTTTAGGAAGAGACAGGTGAAAGTATTATTTGGGTTCCACCACCCACCACTCTCTTTCTGTGCTCTTCTGTCTGTGTGCAGATAGGCTTTTTAGCACATAGCCTTAAGAGACAGCCCTTTCCTTTACTTGATTCCACGGCATGAATCTCCTTTCTTCTTGTCCTTCATATGGATAAGGGACATTAAAAAACTTTTGATATGTCCTACCTCTGTCAGTTGCTTTCTTTCAAGTAATTTCTTCAATGTAGCTGTGTTTAAAAATATTAATAAGAAATTGAATCCCCATGGGATTTGAATATTCCTCTGACAAGGCCTCCTTTGAAATAAGTGATCACATTATCTTGTACTGCTAGGAGTAAAAAATGTGCTGCTCAGAACTTTTTGGCACTGTGTGCACAGTTTTTTGCTTTTGAAGTCATGTGAGAACTTCATCATTAACTAGGATATCTCCTTGTCTCAATAGTGCTTGTCAGACAACTTTTTCCTGTGTGGATGCTGTCAGCACTGGTATTGTGTAGGTTCCGTAGCATCCTTTGCACCTCGTGCTACTAGAGGGTTTTACTGCAGTCCTTCTGAAGCTGTAGTTTCGCAGAGCTTTGTGATGGAGCAGAGCAGTGGGAGAAACACTGCTATGAGGTAGTATAAGTCTGACAGTGCAAGGGGCCATAATAAAAGAGTTTCTGCCAAGGCTCCCTGAAAATCTTCAGGCTGGTGAATGTAAAGTGCTACTGAAAAGCAGTCTCATGGTAACTCATGTTCACATGTTGACTGGTTTACTTTTCACTGTGTTTCGGTTCTGATGTTTTTGTTTCAATTGCCTTGTCATTTCAGTCTCGTGGGGAATGCAGACTGGCAGGATAAAGTGTATAGCTTTATAGATGTTACAGTCTATGGTGGTAGGAGGCATAAAGACATAAAAGCTAAAACGTAGCAAACAACTAATTTGCTTTAAATTAAGTTTATGATAAAACACTCATACTTTTTATGCTGGGGGATGCATTCTTAGGAATGAGAGCTGTGCGAATTACATCTTTAATAGCTTCTCTACTGTCTGAGTTCTTTTGTTTATTTTTTTCCCTTCTTTCACTTTTTTCTCCTACCTTGAAAAAACCCCAAACCCACTAGACTAAAACCCCTACTATCCAAAAAAGACTTAGGACTGTTGCAGGTAGTTTTTGTTAACAGAATAGTGGTGTGTCTGTGTTATTTCTAGAATTAGGCATACCTTTTGATAGGAAATTCTTCCTATCTTCCAGTGTTTTTTCCTTTCCAGAATTAACTTATATTAATTAAACTGTATTTTTTGTGTCCTTTTACTGTCACATAAATGTTAAACTGAAGACCACTATGCAGCCTATATTGTGATTCCATAGGCAGATCATTTTTAAAAAAAATATTAGAAAATAATAGTTTTAAATGACTATTACTGCAGTATTTTTGTATTCAGTATTTAATTGTTTTACCATTATCTTTAGATCATATATCTGAAATACAGTTTTCCTCATCTTCGGTAATGCTGTGCTGTGATGGTAGGAGTAATTGTTGTTGTTTGAATGCTGGTTCGATTCCCTGTGATGTTTTTGTGTGCTGTATTTTTAAAAAAAAGTCTTTCTTCGAGTGCCCAGAAGTATTTAATTGCACTCTTATTTTCTTGACACTTCTCTTTGCTTTTTAACCCTTAACTCTGATCATCTTTTGAGTTCTATCAGGGCATCAAAACTGGTATAAGTTTTTTTGAGAATTTCAAAGAGCCTTTATTGTTGAGATACTTTGTATCGAGACCATATGAAACACTATGTACTTTTTGGTAGTTTTATTGTTGGCCCTACAAAGTCTTTAAGTTTGGCCTTTTCAAAAAATTATTATCCTAAAGCACTATTCCTATATGGGTCTATATGTATTGATTGATAAAATAAATAATAATAAAAAGGTAGACATCTTTTCTGAAGATGGAAGGTCAAACTTGCTTTAGCTGCAGGGAAACTTTGTATCAAAGCTAAGCTTAGATGTAGCCGTTGGTTAGCCTGATTTAAAATGTTTTGGTGTAACATGGAAGATTACTGAACTTTTTTTTGGCCGTTTCCTCCTCTATGCACTTGGATTGCCAGCAGCATCAGTGGTAAATTTCATTACACCCAAGCAATGAAATTTCTGTTCTTTCTGTATAGTGCTTTCCATGGACCATGAAATTATTCGCCTGTATGGAATATTGAGAGGTATTAACTTTTCTGAAGCACTATCAATGTATAATTCAAAAGAGAAGTGTATGTGGAATATCCACACTGTACTGTTGTACAAGTCTTGTTGTGAATTTCTTTTTATTAATGTATGGGACTCTTCTTTTTACACTGCATTGTTTTAAATTATTTAAAGTAATTAGTTTGACACATGTAAATGTTCTTATAACCTGAGTATATCAATTTGTCTTACACGTTCTGCCTGATCAAATATATTCCAAGATTGTGGTTCCCTCCTCCAGAACAAATGGTATAGGACTTGGTAAATATAGGGAATTTGAATGTTATGGCCTAATGTGTAATGATGCAAAACATCTACTGTACAGTTTGACATTCAAGAAGAGCTTAAAAACAAAACATAAACTAAAAATGCGAACAAGTGAAACATCCCTTTTCAAGGGTGAATGGGCTCTCATCCCTGACTTAGTGCAGCCTTTTTCTAGTAGAGCTTTGGGACTTTGTGGGGTATTTCATGGCAGAGACTAGGGTGGTTCCACCTGGCCAGGACTACTGTTGGTGCTGCTGTGTGGAGCAGGAAAAGGAAGAGGAGACGCTTGGGGAGCATGGACTCTAAGGAAGGGATGGAGATTTTTCAGGAGAGATCAGATAAGGAATGTAGGGCACAGCTCTCTTAAACCTAATTTGTTCCCTTTTCACTGAACCGTGGGCTGAAATCTGTTATTTCAGCCCAAGTGTCATCCCTCTACACCTGCTTCAAGCCTGCTTATGAGCCATCTTCAAATACATTGGGTTTATTTCTGAGGTTATGCTCTCGATAGTGAACATGTGGGACATGGAGAAGCTACTAGCTAACTCATTCTTTGGAGCAGGCATGCTGCCTTTCATCAGTGCTCTCTGAAAGCCATTGTTTGACAAGAAAATCTCATCTAATATGATTTTTTTAAAGTTTCGGTCTAGTCATTACAGTTTGCAATCTGGTTTCATCCCCGCCATGCTTACCATAGACTTCTGATTTTAAAGACAGGAAGGGAAGTTGCTTTCTAATCAAGATGTAAGGTGGTTTTTGCCACTGATGACTCTATACTTCACTTCCAATGATGTTATCCTCCCCTTTGCTTCTGTTGCATTTTCTGTTCCTGGGTCTTGCCCATGTCGTTGTTCCTGTAGAGTGCGCTCTCCTCATTGCCTGCTGGTTTGATGTGATGCTGAAGGACCCATCATCCATGCTGAGCACTTTGATGTTTATGCTATATTAATTTTCTGCTTTTGCATGCTCTACAGCCATCTGTATGTGAGTGGCTTACAATCTATTTCTATGTTCCAAAAACTGTTCCTTTTCAATTTTGAACAGGAAGAATTAAAGTCTATTTGTTTTTCCTCTAATCCTCTCTTCATGAATGTCTAATAGTCCATTCTTGCTCTGACTAGAGTGGAACACTTGTACCCAATTTTTTGATAATGATTTTCTTTGCTCTCTCTGATCTTAATTCCACAGATGCTGTAATAATTTTACTTGTCATTTAGTTTGGTAACTTTGAGGTACTTGTTAAGTGATATCTCAAGATACTTATCTTAAAGGTACATTGAAGCCTCAGAATATTTTTGCATTGCATTTGGAGATCTAAGTCTATTGGTACGTTGAAATCTTGTCCAAAGTCTCTTATGCATCAAATGTTACCGTAACTTTCTTCGGTGTTGACGAGTGCAATATTGCTGTTCACATCTGTTCAAAAGGCTGCTACGAGGGTGATTAAGATTTAGTGCATCTCATTACGTATGTCAGCTGCTTTTGCATTCTGTTGTTCCTTGCCCATGTACATTAAAAACACAAGCTCTAACATTTAAAACACGTAAAGTTTGACTTAGTCTTTATTGCAAAGTTGATAAATATCTAACCAGTTAAGAAAACCCTCCAACCCAAACCACTTTTCCAAAGAAGTTTTTTGGCTCTTGAAAGGGTAAAACAAGAGCGAGAGACTTGTGCTGGTGATTAGTCATAAGGATTATTCATGAAATCATAAGTGTACCCTACTTAACTTTAATAAAGGAGTTGATGGCTTTTATGCTTCTCCTAAATGAATTTCTAAGTAATTGGAGCAAAGAAAGGCCCTAAATTTTGTATAACATAATGCTAATAAAAAATAAACTGAACAGTGTCTTAGTTATGCTAACTTGTCTTTTAATAAAAAGTAGTTTCTTTGCATATCTATATATTCTGTTGCCATGTCAGGAGTACAGCTGTTTCAGAACAACAAAAACCACTTTAAAACTATGCTTTTGGTAAGAAAGCCTGCTTTTTCATATTCTACATGTAATGGTTGGAAAGAACTCTTCATAAATTGGTTTTGTGGATATCTATTCCTCCAAACTTTCTGTAAAATTCTCGTGTTCTGCATGATTTCTCTATAATGTAATGGGATTCTGGTCTGTTAACTCAAGTGCTGAGGCAACTGACCATTATATGTATCTTTAGGAAAATCCTTTAAAATAAGACAGTTAAATAACAGGCAAGCTACCCCAGGAAAATAAGGATGTGTAGCTTCCAAAAACACCCATCTTAATTAGGGTTGCATAGAATGGAAGCAGTATGTGATTATTTATACCTTTTGTGTTTTCAGTTAGATAGATTTGCCAGTATAAGGATTCCAAGGAGTAAAAAAGAAAGACCTCCTCTGTCGCATATGAAGCAGTCACATTCAACAGATTGGTCATCCACACCTATGGATCCTGAGGAGTTTGCTCCAAAGCCCCTGTCGGAAAGAGAGATCATAGCACTGTTTGAAAAAATGATGGTAAGAGTCTTAGACTGGTTTCTTTTACTTAAAGAATGACAACATGGCTAGGTGGTAGGTGGAACCTTCTTTTGTGCACGTGTTCTAATCCTCACCTGAATTATTACTGTTGTTGTGAGTTGTAATTACGTGGGTTTTAAAGTGTTTCTCAGGGAGTAAAGTATTGGAATTATTTTTACGAGGGTATGCTCCAAGTATATTTAAAATGGAAATTAAAGGTTTCTGATTATTAGACGTGAGATTATGCAATGTATTTTGAGGAGGAACAAGAAATGGGGAATCCTGCTTGCTTTCAAGGCAACCTGCAACTTTTTCGAAGGGATTTTATGCCTTTCAATGTCACAGCAGGGTTTTGTTCTGAATTTATATTCCATGTCACTCTTGCACAAAAAAAGGCTTAAGGTTCTTGCTTCCAAAGCAGCATTTGTCAGCAAATGCAGTCTCAAATTTACTTCTTTCCTTGGCTGTCATTGTTACTGTGCTACAAAAGAGCAGTCACAAAGGTCATGTGGCATCGGTACCACCTCGACAGGTTGCATTTTTTTGTCATGATGATGACATTTTACGCAATTTGAAACTAAACACGGAATGGCCATGAGAAAAGAGAGTGATTGCAATCTGGAGAGCACAAGAGAACATTAACAAGGAGAGCAATGCCTAGATTACTATTTCTTTCTCTGCCTCACAGCAAGTAACAAGTAACTCTTGAAACACAAAGGGACCGTGAGGGGCTGGGATGTGGAGGAAATTAAATGTGCTATGAGAGAAGTACATTTGTGGAATTTCTAATTCCTAGTACTCAGTAATGATAGTTTAGTTTTGAAGATGCTTTTGTGGAACTCCTGAGAGCTATAACTGAGAGTTAACATTCAGGATTTTCATAGCAAGCTAGTGGAGGAGAGGAATAATTTACTGTGTTAGCAACTTTTGTATTTGTCCTTGTTGTTCTCACGTGGTCCATTTTTCTTGGTATACCTTGGTGTCTTGCTTCTGCTAGAAATTTCACTGTGAATGGTAGTTGCTCAAATGTCAGGAAATGGGAGAATTTTTAATAAAATTCTAAGGTGTGCTCCCTGCCCACACCCCCTGTGTGTAGCTTGTATTTCTCTGCCGTCCCACAGACATTCTCATATAGGATAGTCTATGATGTTAATACTCTGCCATAAAAAAATGGAAACTTTCAATATATCCTCAGAAAACTACTACTGCATGTCTGGGTTAATAGAAATGCTTATATCCATGGATCCTGAAGTAATTCTGATTTTAAAACTACTTTGCGAAAATATGTTAAAGTAGTGATGGCATCTAATAATTTGAATTGCATAACAAAGCACTTAAACTGTATTTGATAAGCTACTTTATCAGTATTATTTTATCTATAACATGTACTACTGAAAGGATTTTTCAGATTATCCACATTTGAATGGACTGGAATAAAGCTAGTTCAGTCACAGTAGATTACAGAGCTAATTATTTATTGTAGCCTCTAGTTTGCCATTCTGATCAAATTAAGTGATTTGGTGTGGGGGGTGGGTTTGTGAAAAACTTGAATGTTGTAGGCAGGCAGTGGCATCCTGTGTGGTTTTGATGGCAAAAATTATGAAAGAGCACATAAAACCAGACGAAGCTAATAATTAACACGTTTAGCTCCCTTCATTTCTGTTAGTGCTGTTAGAAACATATTAATGTGAAATGATGTATTCCTATTTTCCAAAGAGAGATTGCTCACCTGTAGAATATATTTCAACTGTTTAAGAAATAAAAGTTGAAATATTTTATAAACTAAGCCACATCTGATGTGCCTCTTGTATCACTGACTACTTCAAGTCTGTATAAATGAATTGCTTTAATGATGTTTCATTTGTTAAAAACAAGAAAGAAATTGCTTTTTACTACACACACAGACAGACAATTTCCTATAAATTAACCTGCTGTTATATTTTAGGACTATGGACTGCAGTGTGTGCTGATAGGTTTCTTATTACTTTTTTTGTGATTAAAAGTTAGATTTTTTTCTTTAAGTTCAGAAGTTACTTTTCAGAAAACATAAAAGAGCAAGTCTGAAAGAAACTGTTTTAAACAGAAGAATGAACTTTGCAATAGCTACAGGCTAATGTGAATAGCTTTTGTGTTTGTTCAAGTTGAGCTCAACAAAATTAACTCTGTCCCAGCTGAAATCAGGACATGAGTCAGGCATTTCCTGCAATGACTTCTCACAGCTTGGACTTAGACAAAACTATAAATGTTTAGGAACTAGGAACTATGCTTGTTTCTATTCTATTTAACATGAAAACTATTGAAAGACAAGGAAATTTAAGTTTCAGTGTACTGTCAAATTTTGTTTTTTTTTCTCGTTAAAATTCTAAGGTTTATCTATGCTGTTTGTTTTTGAATTCTGACTAGGTGAAATAACTTTGATATCAGGATGGTTACCCATTGATTTTGTAGCATTACTCCTGCCAGAGCTGGTGAGGATTCACCATATGAGTCTCAGCTGAAAATAACTACAGTAATTCTTGCTAAGCTTGGGTCATGCACATGGTAATGCTGAATGTGCTTGTATATGTGTATGCCAAAATTGTTAACTGTTCCTTAAAACTTTTTTTATTTTTTTTTTAAAATCTCCAGCCTGATAGGAATAGCACAGAAGTGGAGCTGAGTACAATGATCAGAGCATTTCTAGGCTGGAGTAGTAGAAGTCCCTGTGTCAGAAGTGTCAGTGAATATCTGAGTGGCTTTGAGTGCAGTTTTGTCTCTGCTCTTTTTGTCCTCTGTGTTTATGTTGAAGTGAATGAATTGTGATGGGGTTTTGATAAGAGTTGAAGGCATTGATTTAATGATAAATCTTTAAGAATTTGGGCCTTACCTACTGCAAAGGTAAATATTATTTTGTGAACTGCTCTCAGTGCAAACGAGATTCTACTGCCCAGGATTAAGTATTTGGAAACTGAGGAAGAGTGTTCTGGAAAAAATTAAATTGAAATAAAAAAATTCTAAGATACTGGTTTGAGTACATTGATAAATGTTTTGGGAAGTGTTAAATAATGTTTCTCTGTAGTTTAGTGCATTTTTGTGTGAAACTGTAAGTAATTTCTAAGAAGACAGTGTGCTAATAATGGTTGTGATGCACTTGTTAATCCTGGCATAGTTGACAGGAGGACTTTTTCAGTCTGAATTGTGAGGGAAGGCAGATAAGGATTTTTATGGTTTTGAGTAACATCCTAACTTATGAAAAGTTGTTTGCATAACAGTTTTCGGTTGCCTAAGTTCGTATTTTGGTGTCTTTATTTAAATCAGTCTCTTATAGTTAAACCACTCTCTTGCTGTATGACACTTAAGACTGTGTTTGGGTTTTTTTCCTCTCCCATTTTAGGAAGATATGAATTTAAATGAAGACAAGAAGATGCCGTTGAGAGAAAAGGATTTTAACACCAAAAAAGAAATGGTGATGCAATATATTAGCACTGCTTCAAAGTCGGTAAGTAAATGTCTCTGAAGTACACCAAAACTGACTTAATGATTAGATTATTTTCTGTTGGAGAGAAGAAGTGATGAATGCATGTTACATTCTTTTGATTAACTTCTGTTTCTCATAGTACCCTTTAAAAATGTTTGTGTCTATCATTATTTTACAAGGTATGATGAGAAATAGTCTCTTGAACTTGAAGTGTGTCTTCTATACACAAAACTGCATTTCTTTTTGGTAAAGCTTTGGCTGTTAGTGGAGATGGAAAGATTCTGCAGAAAACTTCTTACTAAAAGTTTAGTGTCAACCTTGTTTTCTTTTCTGGCTTTGTTTAAAAATTCCTTAACTGCTGAGCCTTTTTCATACCTAACTTCAGTACAGGATTCATATTGTGATGCTATGTAATAGCTGATAACAGAAGTGTTCTACACAGAAGCAATCAGTGTCCAGTTTTTACTTATAGGGATAATTACTGGGTTTTTTTAGAGCAGTGCAAGTTGTTGTAAGTAAGGGCCAGTTGAAGGATTAAGTTGGTATGAGAGAAACTGTTTAGTTTTTGCAAAGTGGGCACTGACCAGTGCTAAATGTTGTAGTGCTAATGCTCTCCTCAGATCTTTTGATTGTTTTAGAATTCATACTTTGATTCTTCAATTCTCACTGCTGTATGTGTCTAGAAATATCAGTAACAATTGCCGGTGTGTAATTATAGCTAAATGCTGAGAAATCATTAAATATAATAATTTAAAGGAGCTATTTGTCTTATGATGTACTTTAAATGATGTACCTTATTAGTGTAATGCTCTAGCCCTTTTAGCAAGGTAGGTGTCTAGTGCAGGGCTGAACTGCCTGAAGATTGTTTTATTTACAGTGAGTTTATCAAAGCTGCTAGACCTTCTATGGCAGAACAGGTCCTTAATTCCAGAAGATATCCTTTTTATAAGCTATTTCATGGGAAATGAGGAAACTTCAGGCTAGTAAATCTCACAACATTCTAAAAGTTTATTTACCAAAAAGAGCATGTCAGGGTGTATATATTGTTGACACCCCTAGCATTCACAGGTATTCTAAGACCTCATATGTTTGATCTAAAACATTATGTGATAATAGACCATGACTGGCTGTGCAGAGTTCCTGCATCCACATCTATTGCTGGAATCTTAGCATCCTGATGATGGTGATGTTAAGGCACTATTTCTCAAGAGAAAGGTTTTCATGTTTTTGCTTCCTGACCCTTAATACTTGCAAAGAACTGAAACCTATATAACAAAGTAGGCTGCTAGCCCACATATTCCCTTTTCTGCTGTGGGAGATTACCAAAGACCAATCCATGCAGGGAAGCTTGTCTTTCCTGAACTCTGTTTCTGTGATAGTGTCCTTACTGGAAGTGACATTCACTCATTGTATAACTGGAGGGAGCTGATTCTGTGAGGCACAGATTCAGCTGTTTGATACAGTAGTGCTGCAAATGAATTCAGACTATTGCTGGAGCTGCTGGGATGGGAAACTCCTTCCCTCACCCTGGAAAACTTTGTTCCTGAGATGCTCTCAAATGCATTGAACTGTCCTCTTTTTCTATGAGTGATACTGCAGTAACTTCTCTTGATAGTTCATACTTCTCAAACTTTAAGGAGATGGGTACTAAGCTATATTGTGTTGGGACAAATATCCTCATTCGTAACTGTTATGCAGAATACTGAGCAGATTTCATTTAAAGGAGTCATCATTTTAAAAATTACTCAAATGAAGAACAGGGACTGCATCTCTAGTGAATCACTGAAAATAAAGCAGCTGCTGGTGATCAAAGTGGACGCTACTATAATCTCAACTTCGTCATTGACCTCAGTATCACAGTTTATGTTTCTTGGACATGCACAGTTCCTTTCCAGTGTTCTTAAAACATACCTCTTTATGTAGTAAAACTTGCAGAAAAGAAGAATTTTCAATATAAATCTCCATGTTATGGAGTTAATACTCAAGTGGAAATAGAAGCAGCATTGGTATCATGTTGCTCTACCATAAGTTTTGCTGTTTTATATGTTCAAAAACCACAAAAACTGGGTTTTTAAAGTCAGTTTTCTTTTCAAGATTTTGTTTTTGTTGTTCACATTAGTCCCTTGTAATGCTTTAACTAGATTAATTAATGCTGACTTCATGCTGCATCTGCTCACAGACCAGTTGTTCTTCAGTTGAGCAATTAAGTTTCTAGAGGCATTGAGGCTTCAAGATATTTCCTGTTTTTAACTCGAGCATTTTGAACTTAAGCAGCTGAAATATAGCTAATATAATCAGTTTCACAATTGGTACCAAATGCAGCTCTCATTTTATTTAAGCACTAGCAGATGTGTTATATTCTTACTATGTTGCAGAACCTTGGCATAACTATGAACAAGTGGCACTTGGTCCTTTGGGTATGTTGTACAGACATTCACAGTTTATTGGTTCTTTTGCATAGGGTAATGTTCAGGTAGAGAACTGAGTCTGAGAGTTCTTAATGTCTGGATGTTGATGTGAGTCTCCAGTGCTTGTGACACTGTCTTCAGATGGGTCAGATGAGGCTCTCTGAAATGTCATTCTAGGGAATTCTTATAGTCTGGCTGGGCTCTTGTCCCATGTGACCTTTCCACTGCATGCATTGCTATTGATTATATTAAATTATTTCCAAAATATCTTCTAACCATCTTAACTATATGTCCTGTCTGTATGACTGTCCTATATAACTGTACATCCAAAGAAAGCAATTTTACTGACTACTTATAAGTATTCTGGTTATATCAGCTTGGTCAATTTTACAGCAGGAACTGCTGGGAGAAGTCACTGGAAATGACAGATTCTCCACCCAGGATATTCATCCATATGCTTAGGCATACAAGTAATGCTTATCAAGTAGTCTATGCACAGCAGGAGCTGCCAGCAGAATTTCTGGGACTCTTCGAAATTTCCAAGTAGAGAGCTCCTGTAACATTTTGTTAAATACTTTGTCATGAAGGCTGCTAGGAGTTTGTTTGGTCATCTTGTCTCTAGTCAGTCCATTATCTATGCAGAGACCAGCTGGGAAGATCCATTAAAGGAAACTGAAAACACTGTGGGTTTTTTTTTGTCTGTGGGAGCATTTATTGTTATGGATTTTTTTCTCTGAGCTCCCTAGATCTCTCCTTAAGACTCTTTAACCCTCATCAAGGGATGAGAGATGAGCTGGGCATCTTATCTAGTTTTGTTTTAGAGCATAGTTATTGGAAGTGACTCTCATATTTAAGCAAAATAGGGATCTCCATCAATTCAGAGTCATGTTTGGAATGACGTTTCCTGTACCACTTGTGGTATTCCAAAATATAACATGCAACACTGTATTTTCAGGATGACTCCTGGCCAGTAGTCTGTTCTTTGGTGTTCAGAGCATCTGCCTATCAAGTCTGAGGAAATATGTTTGGAGCAGAGTGGTATTATAGCCCCAATGTTCCTTTGTCACAGAGTCATAGAATAGAATGATTGGGAGTGGAAGAGACCTCTGGAGAAAGTCTTCTCCAACCTCTTATCTATTCCTTTTTTAATATCTCTGATAGAGGAGACTATAAAGTCTGCCTGGGCAACCTGACCCAGTGTGTGACCAGCCTTGTGCTTAAAAACCAAGGTGGGGGAGCGAAGTTTGTATTTGTGTCTTATGTTTAACCTTATGTTTAAGCCTTCTCTTCTTGGAGCAAAACAATCCCAGTTCTGTCACCCTCTCCATGTGCTACAGATTCTCCTGTAATAGTGTCCACAGCCCTTTCTGGACTCATTTCGATATGTCCATGTCTTTCTTAAGCTGGGGAGCCTGGAACTGGACACAATACTCCATATGTCTCACTATTGCTGAGCTGAGGGGAAGGATCATCTCCCTTGACCAGCTGGTGATACACTTACCTCTGGTCAATTTGTCATCCATCAGATCCCCTGTTTTTTTTCCTACAAACCTAGTTTCTAGCTGGTTGGCCTCAACACGTGTTGATGCATGGATTATGCCTCCTCAGGTTCAAGGTTTGCCATTTACTGTTGTGGAACTCCCTGCGATTCCTGTGCCCATTTCTCCTGTTGATGTCTCTTTGAATGGCAGCTCAGCAGCCTGGTCTGTCAACCACACTTCCCAGCTTTTGACTTCATTTATCTCCTAGAAACTATTCAGTCATCTTCTACTTCATGACGAGAAAAGTTTATTTGTCAATACTTCCTGAGGATCTACCAAAGTGAGCAAACATCATCTGTATGAGGCTATCTGTAATAACATAATGAGACTGCCTCACCATTTGCAGTGAGTAATGTCAAGCTATTATTGCACTACAAGTCTAATTCTCTTAAATTCCTGACTTACGCCACTCGTTAATCAAGAATTATTTAGTAAGCCTCTTGAGTGCAACATGACAGAACAGTTGTGTTTCTGCTCTCCAGAAAGGAGACTTTAAAATGTAGGTTGTATACCCCATTGTATGCCTCTTTTTTGAATTTAGATTTGCTCTGTAGAAAATATATCTATCCTTCATATCAAATTGCGATTGAGTAGACTTTTTATTTTTCAATGTCTACAAATATTGTCTTTGCTACTATTTAAACAGGAGAGTAAGATGCTCTTACGAATAGGGTCAATGCCTCTTAGATTTGCCTGTTTAATTGTAAATTGTAGAGTTTCATTAGTTCAGTGTAACTATTGCTTCGTTTAAAACAATGGATACTATATAACCTCCAGAAAAGTCATTGTTACCTTGAATTTAACACCACACAAGCAGCAATGACACAAAGCCAATGTCTTTCAATCTATATTGTTTGAAACAGAATATATTTTGTTTACACAAAACTACTTTTGCTGTGCTGCATTAACTTGCTATTGCATTTTCCTTTCTATCTCTGTCTTCTTCACTTCCTCATTTGCCTCCCCACCTGCCAAAGATAGCCATGCCCAAAAAGCAAGGCAAAATCCAAACCTGGAGGTCTGAGAAAATGTCCTTAAGTTATCACATCAGTAGTCATATTTGTGTCACACTTCAGTCTTAGAGATGGCACATACAACAAATGAGCAGCTGAGCTTTATCTTTAGAATTTTATTGGCTCTTAAGGACTCTTTTTAATTTTTTTTAATTTTTAAACTTCTTTTGCTTTAGCCCTTAGAGCCAAAGCTAGCCAGTCTCCTATAGTCCTCATATGAAGGATTTTTAAGGGAAAAGCGTCTTCCAACACTATCTGCAAGAGCAGAAGTTACTGCAGTAACTTCCCCACATACTCTTCTGGTGTGCTGGTTCATCACTCTGTATTCTCACATGACTGCAGTCACCCCTCCAGACATGTCCCTTGTGATCTCTTCAGAGCACCTCAGAGTTTTTTTTCTTCTGTTGAGTTTTGAAAATTAAGATGTCTGCAATGCATAAACAGAACCCATTCATTACAAAAATTGTATTTTCTCACACATGCATGATAAATTTGTACATTTGATGCCTGCCGCTTTTGTCTACTGATTATAAATTTGTTCATAAAATGACCAAAATTTAGTCAGCATTTGGCATATAGTAGATAGATAACAGTTAGAGGTTTAGGTCTACATTATATATTTTTTTGCCTTGTTTTTTCAAGGAACAGAAATGAAGGTTAGCCATGAAGAATCTATTCAAGTTTTATATGCACTAAATATACAAATAATGTATTTTCTGTGTTTCAGGGAAGTCTCAAGAACAGTAGGAAGATTTCACCCCAAGAATTTATTCAGGAATTAAAATCTGGGTCAACAGATGAAAGACTAGTCACTTGCTTAGAATCCCTCCGTGTGTCCTTGACTAGTAATCCTGTCAGGTAACATCATTAACACATATTGCAGAGATTAATCGCATTCTAATTTCTTAATGGATTAAAATTAATGGATCTGTAGATGTATGTTTCAAGGTTTTCCAGTTAATGAATGTGCAGGCATTAGTAAATGATTGTAACTTTTTTCTTTTTTTTCATTGACTGTGTATTGTCTGTAGGTTTCTTATTTTTAATAGGGCCCACTGATCTATACAAGGTAAGGGTAAGAGGAGGTAAATCAAATGTAGTGCAGAGCAGTTCCCTTTATTTTCTAGTGCTAAGTAGTCAAATTTGTTTTTTAATTTTTATTTTTTAAATAGTCTCTCTTTGATCTTTTAAGTGTTTTTGTCAGGGTGATCTATAATGGGAGTTAGGCACCTTGGTGTAAGTTTGTTCACCAGAAAACATTTATGTTTTTAATTGTGTGCTGCTCCTCTACTGTACTTTCAAGTTTCTTACTTGCTGCCTTCTGATAATTTTTTCTGTATCTGTAGTGTATATCTGTACAGAAGAAAGCACAACATTTGTTTATCTGTGCTTTTTTGAAAGAAGGCTTTAATTATTAAGTTAAGGGATGCATAGGCTAAGAATAGGTCTGAATTTGAGAGGTTTGAATTGGAAGTCTAGTGACTGTGGCTTGCAAAAACACCAGAGAAGAGGTATTTAAGTAGGCAGCAGTTTAATAAATGAAATCTCAGCTACTAGTCCATGAAGGCATTTTAGTCAGCAAATCAAAAGAAAGATCACAACCAGCAGAATATAGGTGTTTTGAAACAGCCTTCTAGTATATTTATATTGAGTGATGCTGAAAAAGACTTTTAAAATAGACCTCACTAGGCTCAAATAGAGCATTTGAAAATAGCCTTAGTAAAAAAATAGGTTATTAAGTAGGGCTTAGATACAAAAGTAACAAAAATGGAACAGTGATACACTTTTTCATAATACAAATTTGTGGTCTAAACACTCTTAAACCATGTTTCTGAAGTGTAGCAACAGTTGATGTTCATTGAATGCAGATATTGATGACCTTGATTTTCCTGTCAGCAGCCAGATCTCTGTAAGGACTTGCTTTGACACATAAGTACTGAATTCTGGTCCAGCTGCTATAAATCCATGATTATTTTAGACTTTAGCTTCATGTGATATGGACAATGAGGAATAACTGGTGAAACTTTGGGATTTTATTCTGTGCATGCATAATAACAAAGAAAAAAATAGTCTGTTTTTAACAAGACGGGAATTAAATTTAGATTGGATTTAGCCTGACAGTCTTCACATTTATAGGCTGTGATATTTTTGACAATATATAATTTAGGTTTTTCTTTCCCTGATTTTCCAATTACTGTACTTTAATCAACTTCACTTTTAAATCTTGTTGACATTTCAGTTTCTAATACAAAAAGTGGTTCTACAACATTGTTTTCAATTAGTCATTTTTGTAAAATGTGTTTTTCATTCACAGAGGAAATCTGAATAAAGTCATATTGAGTAGTTTGAGCCTTGGTACTTAGAAAAATGTATTGAAATTTATGGCTTACTGCAAAAAGTAGTATTTATTTTCTAGCAGTATAAAAAGAAAGCCTCGAAAGGAAGATCTTGGTTATTAATCTTAAGGTAAATAATTGGGTTGTTTTGACCTCACGCTTGCTAGCAAAGTTCATCAAAAGTGGTTCAAGTGATCTAGCTGTACACAGAATTGCAAATAGCTAGTTATCTGCAACTTTTCCTTCTCCTTTTGTATAATAGTTGCAGCAGATTTAATTTTCTTGAGGACATTTTTAATACATTGGAAATAGGGCCACTGGTAGCTTAGTGTTTTGTCTGACTGACAAACAGCTGAATGTTTTCTCTGGATAGTGTTCGTGTGTGGAGGCAGAGGAAAGAGCAGTAGTAATGCAACACTGTTTTAGGCACTTGATCATTCTCAGTAGCCTGAGCTTTTGGGTATACAACAAAGTGGCTGTGCACAATTCTGTTAATACAAAATGTGCTAAGAAATGTCTCATAGGATCGTCCGTAGGGCAGATATGGCCAGATATACCAAAAATAATTGACAGTTATTTGCCTAATCTGTTTGCAGAACAGAACACCTAGAGAAACTCTATTTTCATAATGTATTTACTTTTAGGGGGGAAAATATAAAAGCATCTGATCTGGTTTCCTATTCCTATAATTTTATTTACTGCTGTTAGTGTGCTGTTACTTATATTTTGATATCAAGGGGGTTTGAGCAGTAGTAAACAGGACTGTGAAGCAGCTGTTTCATGTAGGAACAACTTGCCAAGGGTTTAACGTTACCAAAAGATAACTTCGGTAGTAGCTGAAATTATAAATTTTTGTTGTGTTCACTTGAAGATATTTGGGTTTTAAAATGATCCAGTTATACTTGCTTTTATTTGTGGGGACAATTTTCATTCACTGTAATTAGTCTTTGAAATGTCAGGTTTTTTAAAATGTCTTTTTTTCCTTCCCAGCTGGGTTGAAAACTTTGGCCGAGAAGGTCTGGGACTGTTGTTGGATGTTTTGGAAAGATTGGTTGAGACAAAAAAGTAAGGATGGTTTAATATAAAATTGCCAGCTTTTCTTAATATCTAAACAGCACTTAATTACACTAAATTTTTTTGGTTTTTTTCAGTCAGGACAGAATTGTGAAGAGGAGTCAGCATAAGGTTATACAGTGTTTGAGAGCCTTCATGAATAATAAGGTATGAGATTTTATTTAATCTGGAAATGTAAATTGCCACAGTTGAATCAGATAAGGTATATACATGGTCAGTGTGCTGGTCAGCTGTGGTTTGATGTTCTTTCTGTTGCCCCTCTCGCTCTGCAGAAATATCCTCTGACAATAGTTTAAACTTTTGATGCTGATATATGCCCTTATTACAGAATAAGTGACTCATTTGGGGCTTGTCTCTCATTAATTTTTTTAATTAAGTATTTGACAGACCTAAATGTCATTTGAAATGTTTACTTGAGGGAACCGTCGCTGTCTTTACTAGATATTCAATAGTCATTTGGATTCACTCCTACTTTTCTTACAACTGTTATTCTGTTATTCAGTATGGATTGGAAAGAATTTTGGGAGAAGAGAGGAGCCTTTTGTTGCTGACCAAAGCAATTGATCCTAAGCAAACTAACATGATGACGGATATAGTTAAACTCCTTTCTGCAATGTGCATTGTTGGAGAGGAAAACATGTAAGTACTGTATTTAAGCAAGAAATAGTAAGGTAATTTTACAATAGCCAAAATTATATTTATACCTGAATGAAATGATAAAATGTTCAATTTATGTTTGAAAGTAATCTCTATGCTATATTATCAATTTTCAGTATATCTTTGTGATTTTTTTTTTATTGTGGTCATATCAATAAGTTTCCTTTTTTGACATGTGGATGTATTCGAACTAGTTATGCAGCCATTCTTTTGCGTTACTGTTAGGGTAACTTAACCCTTGTAATCCAGTAAGTCAGTCATTCTTCGGCTATGGAAATCTCTGAAGGAAACAAGTACTGCTTAAACCTCCTAAATTTGTATGCAGGAAATGGAGGCAGGTGAATAATTTGGCAATATGGCTTTTTGGATAACAAATGAACAGCAAGTTTGAATATCTCTCCTCAACAAAATGCTTCTCCTTTTCACAGCCTTGAAAAAATTTTGGAAGCTGTAACAGCAGCAGCAGAGGAAAGGAATGTCGATAGATTTTCTCCTATTGTAGAAGGTCTTCAGGATAACTCTGTTCAGCTGCAAGTAAGTAATTTCTTTTGGCCATTTTTTACAAACCACTGCAACAAGTGAAAAACAAAATTGCATATTTTTCTGTACTGAAGAAGTCATTACCATAAAAAGGAGGAGGGATACTGTTTCAAATAGGTGTCAAATTTTGGAATGTTGTTTATGATGTTATCTTTTAAAATATGTCATGGGAAGATTCAGTGTTGAGAAACACAGGAGTGTTGCAGGTTAAGTTGTTACTTACTGTTCACCCAGATCTTACAGACTTGGGGAGTTAAATTTATACTGTCTTTTGAAATAAAGCATAAGTAATATGTTTGGATGCAAAAGGATTATCTTGCTTCTGGTCATATATGCGGAAACTTAAAAGGTTGATAATAATAAAAAAGCGAGGTTTTATGCA
>NW_008656337.1:0-10820 GCF_000695815.1 Acanthisitta chloris | reverse complement strand
CAGGAAGTCTGTTTCTCATGCCCACTTTATGATTTCATATAATTGCACCCAGAGGGTCTGAGGAAAGAAATCTTACACATTATTTTCAATTTTCAGTTTGCTTCAGTTGGATATAGAGTTTGCTGTGAAAGATACCAAGTATTACACTTCATTTGAATGGTCATTATAGATCATTGGTCTAAGAGTGTAAATATTAACTAATTTTGAAATTCATCTAATTCAGTTGAACTGAAAGCTGTTCATACTTGTAATTCTTTGTGAATTACAGAAATGATAAAAGATGCATCTAAAGCTTGAAAGAAATGTTTGTATTACTTTGTATATTAAATAGTCCATGTCTGACAGTCAAGATTACTCTTTGTTTCATCTGTCTCACAGAAGAACTAGCTATGCAGATATATTTGAAGATGGAGAGTCATTTGTAGTTGAATTATGCCAATACCAATGGGATTCTCTTTTGAAAAGTTGTCCCTTCTTTCTTACCCTTTCTGTCTTATAATCATAGAATGGCTTGGGTTGGAAGGTGCCTTTAAAAACCACCTACTTTCAATCTCTCTAGCATGAGGAAGCGTCTTTCATTCACCAGACCAGGTTGCTCAAAACTCTGTCCAACCTGACCTTGAACACTTTCAGGGATGGGGCATCCACAGCTTCACGGGATATGACTGACACTCAAGTCCACATTTCTGGCTCATGTGTAATTTTTCATCTATTGATACCTCCACATCCTTCCCTGAAGGGCTGTTCTCAGCCAGTGTCGGCCTTTACTGATACTGATTATTGCCCTCTCCCAGATGCAGGATGTTGCACTTGGCCTTGTTAAACTTTGTGAGGTTCACAGTGATCATGAAAGTTGTTTTCCTATTTCAGGGTATTGTATCTAAGTTAAGAGAATTTAAGAATATTTATTGTCTATAGAGCATATAAGGGTTTGAGAACTTCTAGGTCTATAACAGCGCTTAGAAAATTTAGGCATAAATTTTAATAATATGTAAAGCAGTATTCTGCTATTCTGACTATTCTTTCCTAGTTAATGGGTGCTCAGAGTCCTGAAATTAACAGCGAGTTGTTTTGAGTATGATCCTGAATTTTCAGGGGTTGCATATATTTGTGAAAAAAGTGTTCTATAACTCTCTCTTCTTTATAGTTCAAAATGCATGTGAAAACTGCCCTAAGAGCAGCCTGTTACTTTATTTGAAGCAGCAGGTAAATTAAATTCATCCTATGTACCTCTCCCTTTACCCATGATGGGTACCCACTGTTTGCAGCAGTGCTCAACTCCATGAGTGAGCTACTACTGATGAAATAACTAAATCAGTGCAGAAAATTTCAGCTGAGTTACCTATGCAGTAGCAAGTTTTATTTTTCTAGGACTGCTCTTCAGATATTAAAAAAGTTTGTTTCTACTAGTTATGCCTTCTCATGATTATGCTATTGGTATTTTTTATCCTCTGATATAGAAGACAGAACTACTATTAAAACTGAGAATTTACTCTGTTACAGCTGCAGTACTTATGCTAAATATATTCATTTTGCTTTACTGAGAATGTTAGCCTGAAGTTCCTGCAAACTGGTGACATTTTGCTGTTTCGTTTGCTCTATCTTGTGTAGACATGGAAAGTTTCATTAAAAGATTTTTTTTTTTTTTTTTGGAGTTTAGCTTCCATTTGAACATATTCCTTCTGCTAAAAGGCTTTTTTAAAAATTATTTATTCAGACTTCACAAATGGCTGCTAGTTTTCTTTTTTTAAGACCAGAAAAATCGAGGTTTCTCATGTGAATCAGTTGTAAACTTTTCCAACAATGACATTGACCTGGTGGTTAATTTGACAGTGTTTTAATGAGACAGAAGTTTACAGTTGTCAGTTACTTGGCATACTTGCCTTGATTGTCTGCTTGATATATGTATGCTTGCTTTGTGGCAGTTCAATTTGACACTAACAACTGACCTTTTCAATTTTGAATTGACTTAACATTTCTGTTACTAGAAGACTGAATACATAAAAGGCTTCAGTATGGTGATTTTTGTATTTTTAGTGAAAGCTCTGTGTATCTACTTTTTTTCATTTGTTGAAAGCAAAGGATATTCTCCCTTTATCTTTCATAAAACTCCAATTTATGAAAAGCATACTTAAATGCCTTTGGTTCAAGAAAAGATTGATGATCTTAGTCTGAGAATATAACTACAGCCAGTAGTAATAGCAAATTTCTATTTTTGTTAAAGTAAATGTAGTTTAACATCTTAAGCCTTTGCTCAAGAAAATGCATGCAGGGCAATCTGGTACCTTGTATATTTATGGCAACTGAAAAAGTCTAATACTTTGGTCATTCAAGTCATGGAGGCAGGAATTATAGATCTTCTGACACAACCCATTTTGATGTATTTAAGACAGTGATGAAGATAACAACAAATTGTTGTTGCTTGCTTCTCATTCTTCTCGTGGAACCAAATGAATGCTTGTACTCTCTAATCATCAACTTTCATCACTGTTCCTGAAGCAGATGGTGTAACTAATGGAAGAGTTCTGTTCTTCTGTGCAGTTCTAGTGGCAGATGCCAGCTCCTTCTAATTTTCCAATTAATACTAAGAAGAGGTACAATGGTGAAACAAAGGTTCAATTTTTCTTTTCCCTTTTGTGTTCCTGAAAAATTAACACTGCATATCTCTGTGGAAGCCTGCAGGTTCATGCATACCCTAGGAGAAGTATTTTTGTGGCAAGGTAAAGGATCTTACCTATTCATCAGTTGCATTACCCTCTCAGTATTTTCAGCTGTCGGGGAATGTCATTTCATCTTTCTTTGTCACCTAATAATAGGAGCATGTGTGGGATGGTACAGTCTGTGATATTTTGGTTAGCTGAATTGCTTGATGACTCTTGTTTGTTTTGTGCTAATGAGGTTCTTCCCATAGCTGCTTACGTAATAAGGTCAATCAGAACAAAGCTCACCTTACCTAAATGTCAAGATGGTACATCTCAAAAATATTACTAAGAATTTTCTGTCATTAGTAAGGGAAATAATTGATGAATATCGCTATAGTCTCTCTACCAAAGCTCAATCTGCAGCCAGTTTTAATACTAGCATGGAGAATTTAACTAAATATGCATCATCTCAACAGCCTTTTCTACAAATGCTTACACTAAGAGTGAGAAAAGTCAAGTAGGAAAGTCTTTCTGCAGTTCGTCTTATTCAAATGGGCAAGATATGACACAAGATAATACTTACCATGTAGTTAGTACGGATTGTCTTGTCTATGCAAGTAAAAAGTTGCTCTGAGCTACTGAGATATACCTGATACTTTCCTGCAGAAAAGGACTGGAGGTGTGCTGTATGGTTTTCAACTGGGAAAAATGAAAGTACAGGCTGTGGAATCCTCAGAAAATGCATCCATAACTTGGTAGACATCACCTGTTTAAAATCGTAGAGGATTAGAATTTGAAGCTGTAACTTCTCACATAGCAGAGTGTATCTGATATAATTGGTCTATTTTCTCGTGAAGGAAAGCATTCAAAAGTTTGGTTTTGCAGTTGAACTGTATCATCATCCATGCAAAATTATTCCATACCTAAAATAATGTGTCAGTATCCATCAATATATGTTCATCTCTTAGATAACCAAGATGAGTACAATAGATTTCCCTACCATGTGGCAGCAGGACATTAAAAGCATTCAAAATGGAACAGACTCCAAAGACCTCAGAAAACTAACATGCTGGACTGTACTTAGCTGCAGTTCTTGAGGGATGAGGAAGGCAACAAAACATCTTACTAGACTGTCAGGTGAAGTGAAAGCTTTGCTCTTGGCTTTTGTCTGAAGAAAGGGAAGTGCCTCTACACAGCTTCACTACTTACTTGTTGTAAACAGTAGGATACTCTTAAGATGTAAGTACTATCTGCATTTTTAGAGGTGCCCCTTGGGGAAGAATTCTTAGAGATTGAAGTCCTCAGCACCACAACAAAATTTTGGTAGGTTCACCAGAGAGCTGTGTATTGCCCTATGCCTTTTGCTGTTAGAGCCTAAAATAATTTGACTTTTTCAGGAATCTTATCAATGGAAGACTGACAAAAGTACCTCTTCATGAACTGGTTTTAGTTAGAGACCATTGCCCAGAATGTTTCTCACAATGACTTTTGCCTTCCTAGGAAGCTAATTTGCCTATCTTCAGTAAGCCTGATACTACCTCAGCAGAAGTACTTCAGTTATTGAAGATGAGGCATATTTTTTGATATGGACTCAGCTTTTCCACCTTGTGTCCATGACTGAAAATTCAAGTCAGTCTGTTTACAGAATCTTATCCAAGGTAATTGAGTGTAAAACAATGCAGTTAGGGCCCACTCATCTGGAGTGCAAGCAGTAACTGATGGTTCTGTGTCTCAGAAGTTGACATTTATAGAGCTGTCAAGTAGAGCATCACAGGCATTTTCCCTAGGTGTTATGTACCTTGAGGGAATGGAGTTATATCGTGATAATTGCTCTTCAATTTTTTTCTTAATTAGGAACCTTGATGAATATTTATGAATCAATATTCCTTGGATTTGTGTGTAGTATGAATGCTTGTGGAGATAAACACTTGAAGAAAACAATTGCTTAACTGTAGCATCCTTTCTTTCAACTTTTTGGACTCTGTTTTCTCTTTGGTCTGACTCTTTATTAGCAACATTAGAGACTTGATGGTCTCTTTTTGTAGAAGAAATTGCTATGTCTGTTATTTCTACTTCATTTCTTTGATTAGTAACCACAGTCTGTAGAAGCAGGATATAGACTCATTGTCTGACTATTGTTATATTTGAAGTCAGTAGTGCTTTCTGGTAATTTAAGAATTCTAAATGTCTATCTGTATATGAATAATCACAATTTTTAAAGCGTGCTGTTAGGCAGATTTAGCACTATTTTAAGATGAGAAAGTCATAATCTGGTATATCTTAACAAAAGACATGTACCTCTATCTTTGTAATTTAAAACCATATAAATTATAACAGTCTGTACTTTTTGTTTTCCGGTGGTACTTTTGTGGTTGAGACATTCTTCCTAAACAAAGACACAGATGGAGGTAAAATACCAGATTTATTTTAAACTTTGTAGGTTGGGAATAAGTGATCTTTCTAAGTAAGAAGCAGACTTTTCTCTTTAGCAGTGTAAGATACTGAATAGAATTTAGTCTGCAAGTAAGCCATCCTGTCATAGAGTCGTAGAATGGTTTTGGTTGAGATCATTTAATTCCAAGCGCCCTGCCATGGACAAGGATGCTTCCCACTAGATCAGATTGCTCAGGGTGCCATCAACCTAGCCTTGAAAATTTTGGGGATGGGGCATCCACAACTCCCTTGAGCAACCTGTTCCAATGTTTTCCCACCCTTTGAGTAAAGATCTAATATAAATCTCTTCTCTTTTAGTTTAAAAGCATTTCTCCTTGTCCTGTCACTATCTGCCATATAAAAATTCACTCTCCTTCCTTTTTATAAGCCCCTTTTAGTTACTGGAAGGCTGTGATGAGGTCTCCCTGAAGCCTTCTCTTCTTCATGCTGAGCAGCCCCAGCTCTCTCAGCCTGTCTTTTTAGGAGAGGTGCTCCAGCCCTTGAATCATCTTCAGTCCTCCTCTGGACACACTCTGGCAGGTCCACGTCTTTCCTGAGGGTCCCTGAACTCGATGCAGTACTCCAGGTGGGGTCTCATGAGGACAGAGTAAAGGGGCAGAATCACCTGCTTTGACCTGCTGGCCATCTTTTTTATGCAGCTCAAGATGTGTTTGGCCTTCTGGGCTGTGAGTGCACATTGTTGACTTATGCCCAGCTTTTCATCCATGAAAAGCCCTTCTCTGCAGGGCCGCTGACAATGACTTCTCCCAATCTGTACTCATGTCTGGGTTTGCCTTGACCTTGCCAGTAAAGGGGCAGAATCACCTGCTTTGACCTGCTGGCCATCTTTTTTATGCAGCTCAAGATGTGTTTGGCCTTCTGGGCTGTGAGTGCACATTGTTGACTTATGCCCAGCTTTTCATCCATGAAAAGCCCTTCTCTGCAGGGCCGCTGACAATGACTTCTCCCAATCTGTACTCATGTCTGGGTTTGCCTTGACCTTGCCCTTGGACTCATTGAACTTCATGAGGTTCTTGTGGACTCTCAAGCTTCTGCAGGGCCGCTGACAATGACTTCTCCCAATCTGTACTCATGTCTGGGTTTGCCTTGACCTTGCCCTTGGACTCATTGAACTTCATGAGGTTCTTGTGGACCCACTTCTCAAGCTTGTCCAGATGCCTCCAGATGCATCCCTTCCTGCTTTTTGTGTCAGCTGCACCACTCAGCTTTATGTCATCTGCAAACCTGCTGAGGGTGCACTCAATCTCACTGTCTGTGTCATTGATGAAGATACTGAGTAGTAGAACCGGTCCCAATACAGAGCCCTGAGAGACATTACTCATCACCAGCCTCCACCTAGACATAGAGTCTTAACCAGAACTCTCTGGCTTCATCCACCCAGCCAACTCCTTATCCACTGAACAGTCCTCCCTTCAAATCCATATCTTTCCAGTTTGGAGATGAGGGTATCATGTTGGGACCATGTTGAAGGTCTTACAAAAGTCTAGGTAGATGCCATCAGTTCGTCTTCCATTGTCAAGCACTGCAGTCAGTCCATCATAGAAGGCCACTGGATTAGTCTGGCACAAGTTGCCCTTAGTGAAGCCCTGCTGACTGTCTTGGATCATCTCCTTGTCTTGCATGAACTTTAAGCTTGCTTCCATCAGGACCTGCTCCATGATCTTCCTAGGCACAGAGGTAAGGGTCACTGGTGTCTGTAGTACCCTGGGTCTGCCTCTCCCCTTGTTAGAAGTAGTAGTGAAGTTGCCTTTTTTTCCCAGTCACTGGGGACTTCATCTGATTGCCATGACTTCTCAAATCTGATGGAGAGTGGCTGGGCAACTACATCAGTTTTCTGAGAACCCTGGGAAATGTGTCATCAGGCCCCATAGATTTGTGCCTGTTCAGTTTAATCAGGTGGGCTTGAACCTGTTAGACTTGACCTAGATGTCTAAACTCTCATGTAATCAATGGAGTCCAAGATTCAATTTAGTTGCCCATGAATGAACTTCAAATGTCATTTCAGATGTTGTTGTAGCTGTTAGGAGATTCCTATCCTTCTGGTTTGGCATTTGTAAGCCAGATGGGACACACTGCAGCAGCTTTAATGACATTCTGTATACCATGTGTTCATGTTTATGTTGATGAATTGTGTTTCTAGTCAGTGAAGACATTGAATCCTATAGTGCCCATGTCACTCCATGTGTATTATAAAGAGGATCTCTTAGAATCTAGGATCTGAAAGAAAAGCTTTAAGGAAGATTAATGGGGATGGAAGTTTACCTATGCATATGGTTACATATAGACATCTAAATGTGGGTAGTTGAATTCTGAGCTGTGTTGTTTTGGAAGACTTGAGAATTGTGCTTGATTTTATTCCCATGGCTTGTACAGAGATGCATTAAACTAAATTTGCCACCTTTTTTTGTTAATTGACTTACTGTAAAACTTATAGCAATATCAGTAGATTGTTTTTCCATCTTTGAGTTTAGGATAGCAAAAACTTTCTTAGCTCTTAAATTTTCCCTGAGTTATTGATTAAAACTGACTTTTAATAAAGTACTCAGATGGTGTTCATCAAGTTTAAGAAGGGTATTTTCCTCTTTCTCTTGGATTTGGCATGCTGCCCCAAAATCTGACTTTCCAGAGAGCAGTGTTACTAAAATGTTCACAAGATTTTTTCTTCTTGAAAGAATTTTAACACATTTTTTCCTTGTGTGGTAGGTTTACTAAACAGATCTATCTTGCTGCAGTCTACTTCTAAGTGGATGACCTAACTTCAAAATG
This sequence comes from Acanthisitta chloris, assembly GCF_000695815.1. NCBI lineage: Eukaryota > Metazoa > Chordata > Aves > Passeriformes > Acanthisittidae > Acanthisitta > Acanthisitta chloris. The sequence continues at coordinate 2,958 of NW_008656337.1, read as the reverse complement.
TTATGATCATGTCTGATTTAAGTATTATATGCTAACTGCTAGATATTGAATGATATTTTCATGTGGAGCATGGTTTAAATGTTTGCAATCTAGTAGTACATTCTTGCTTTTGTCTTTATTAGTAGTACTGAAAAAAAACTTCTTCTGAAGTTTTCATGAAGTAATTTACTCAAAACTAGATGTGTAAGCAATGCCTTGCTTAGACTTGTGTTTCCTTCCTCTCGTATAACCTTTTCTCATTCTGCTTTTTGTAGACTTTTGTGTGGAGCATGGTTTAAATGTTTGCAATCTAGTAGTACATTCTTGCTTTTGTCTTTATTAGTAGTACTGAAAAAAAACTTCTTCTGAAGTTTTCATGAAGTAATTTACTCAAAACTAGATGTGTAAGCAATGCCTTGCTTAGACTTGTGTTTCCTTCCTCTCGTATAACCTTTTCTCATTCTGCTTTTTGTAGACTTTTGTTGAAGACCTTCACCTTTGCATTCTATTCCTGCAGAAATTGCTAGCATTATCCAATGGATCTTTGTCTTGTTTATTCCAGGATAGCTAAATTATGTTCTGGTTATGAACTGCTATTGAATTCCCACTTGATCAAATTTGACTAGAAGTACTAGAATAGCAGGTTTTTTTATGGATGGCTTTTTTGATTTTCGTTGTTGTATCTTGTCTCTGTTGCGTTTCAATAGCACAAGTGCACATATGTGGTGTTGATTTGGCAAATTAAAGGAAATCCTTTTTTTCCTTGGCAGCAATTACATTGGTACACATCCTTTAATTGAAATTACATTGTTCTCCTGAAGATAAAACTGTAGTTTGCTCTTGATCAAGATTTTCATAGCAGTATACTTTTTCAGTCTCTGATTGCCTCTTCATTGATAGTTTGAATCAACTGTGATAATTGCTGATTCCTTGCTTAGCAGTCCATTCACATAGTGTTTTGCAGAAAGATATACTGGTTTAAACTGTCATTTAAACAATGACAAAGGTTGCAAATTTGGTATAATCAAACAAGATGAAGTTTGACTTTCTTTGAAATGTAAATGTAACCTTGTAGTACTGTACTTTATGACTGATTGTATGGTAGTGTTGTCCAGTGAAGTCTACATTATTGAAATGCCTCACTGATGTCAACAGGAGAACAGGTGTTGGTGGCAGCTGTCAATGCACTGACTTACTGGTTTTGAATGGCAGAGCTAATTGAATCAAGAAAATGCAGTTCAATGAAAGACTTAGCACTCCAGAGAGACAAATCTGAGATGATGTAACTTGTTTCAACTAAATAAGCTTGAAATCAGAAAAAGTAAAAATTTTCATAATGACTGCTGAAGGAAAAGACAAATACTAAGCAAGTGGAGACTTGATATGGTAGACCTGTACCAAAACAAATACAAAAAGCGTTAAGAATAAAGCCCATAGTTAGATAATAAGAGAATATATTCTGTAAGATATTATTACTGCACTAAATAGTAAGTGGTTCTGTTGCCTGCATTTTTTGCCATTTGTTGCATCCAAATTCTTTATGTTGTGACATTGCAACTTGTGCAGTTTGTAGGCCTAAAGAATACACCTGGTATTCAAAGCCAAGAATTTGTTGTTGGTCTCAGTGAAGTCTTAATGGTCTAACCAAATTGCTCTCAGTAGTGCTAACATGTCCCAACTCCCATTCCATGACTCTGCTTTCCCTGGCTGCATTTTATTTAGGGTCATATTCTATCTGCTAGTTAGAAATACATGTAACAGTAAGCTTTATGCCAGAGACTTGTACAAGGCTAAGAAAAATCTAAAAGTAGTGGCATGGTAGTCATTCTGTTGCTAGACAAATCCTGTTGCAGCTAAGTAAGCATAAACAGAGCTCTAGGCATGCAAGCCAAGTCTCGATAAAGCCTGACAAGTCTGGAAGCATGTGGTGTTAGCTTAACACAAAGCCTGTAGCCTGTTACTAGCAAACATAAGTGGGCTACAAGGCCATATGTCCTGAACAAGATTGTAAAGTACATGACAGACAAATATTCACTATGAAGATCTTTTTCTATGTCCAAAAATACTTGGTTGTGCAGCAGGAGGGACCTAATATATTTTCTGTTGGGTGCTGTTAAGGCAATTGCTAGAAGACTTTTTCAGTCTATTTTTGAAAAGTAGACCGGGCACTTTGTTACTGTTGCGTGGGGTTTGGATGTAGGTGGATCTAATCATCATCTTTTTATCTGTCTTTTGGTATTTGTAGTTTCCTTTTTTGGACTTAGCACCACTTTTTGTTACCCATTGTAGAGTGATGCCTTAGCAGTAACAAACAAAGAGAGCAACTCTTAGGAAATAGTGCCTGCACAAAAACAGGCTTCAAGGGTAATAAAAAGGTTTTATTTGAATTTGAAGAAAATAAATTCTGAGTTAATTAAGTACTGTTTTCCTTTAGGTTTCTGAAATACTGTAGGCAGACATACAGAATCAAATTGTATAAAATGAGGAAAATAACAGATTTCAGGGAGAAGTATAATATGAATTGTTCTGACAGGCACTATAAAGGTGAAGAATCCACCATGACATTTAAAGGCCCCAATTGGTATAAATTTAGCAGCTTTCCAAGTGGGTTCTTGAGAGAAGAATAACTGAGGTTTGTTTCTTATTTACAACTTTAAAGAAGACCCAAATCTGAAAGATTTTTCTCCAGAGAACATGTCTTGTTTAAGAAAAAAGAGTCAAGGTTGTGGTATTGTTAGCTATATTCCTATTTAACTGAGTTATTTTAAAATTGAATGCTGCTAGTGTAATGCCAATACCTCCCTGAAAGAAAACACACAATAGGTATATTCCTCTTTAATATGTGTAGGTTATTTATTTTTATCATTAGGTCATGATCTAATTGCACTCACTGTGAAGAATGTGGAGAAAGGACAGGAACAGGCTTCATTGCCTGGTAGTTTATAGCCTTATAAATGGTTTATTTTTTATCTTATTAAT